>NC_139007.1:86547743-86702743 GCF_964374135.1 Grampus griseus
TTAAAGATAAGGAGAATCAGTCTGACCTTGGAGAGAGAATCAGGTAAGAATGCCGGGCACTCTTCCCATCTTAGAAAATTATTCAGACCCCGTGCTTGTGTCGGGATGGACCATCAGTCCTCTGTCAGCTGCAGCCTCATGGACCAGTCAGCGAACGCACCCCTCCCTTTCCCAGAGGTGATGGTTGGAGCAGGACAAGGAGCCCAGATGCCAAACAAGGAGCCACAGCAGGAGAGATGCAGCTGAGCAAGGGAACAAAACAGATGGGCTGCAGAAGTGTCTCTATCCAAAAGCCATGTCCTTCTAATCTTGGGCAATAAGAACCTTATATTCTGCTCCAGAAACCACAGAAGATGGCCATAAATTCGGTGGGGCAGTCAGGCTGACTCAGTCTCAGGTGTGAAATTCCCATTGCATTGAGACAGCAACCACTTTGCAACGGTCCTGATGTTTTACCAAAGGGAACAACAGCTATTGCCGTATCTGTGGAGATGTACATGCCAGCTCTTCTGGATTTAAAATATTTGGTTTGTTTTCAGACCAATCCTTGAACACAAGTCTTGAGTTTTGGGTTTGGACAGTATATTCTTGGAACATCACATGTTAAAGACACAGTTGCCCTGTGGTGGCATTTGATGATGAAAGCGCAGGAGAAAAAGTCCAACACAGGGATGCCTCCTTTTCAAGAGAGCACAGGGAATGTACATGGAAGGGCAGGGCCCAGGTGAGTTAGGAGGTGACTATTAAATCCACGTTAAAAAAAGAGTATTTGCCCTTCAAAAGTATCCTATACAGGTTTCTCCTGTAAGGTATCACTTTGCATCCAAAATATCATTTGATTTACGAAAAGAAGAGGGACACTTGGGGAGCTTGTAAGTGCAGAACCAGACCCTTCTGCAATGAGGTCGATTGTGCATATGCAGGAAAGGGCCTCTCCTTTTTGTTGCTTTCCTGGAATTCTGGGTTAAATTTTCACAATGACAAAAACATAGCAGCAACTCTTAGAACACATGAAATAGAGTTTGCTGTTAACAATGAAAAAATGTTTAAACAAGACCTTTGTTTCTATGAAAGGTAGTGAAGAAATTCAAGTATAACCCAGGGGCATACATTCCTAAAAAATAATTCAGTGGTGGGGCATGCAAATGAGACTATTTAAATCCATTTATAAAAAAGGACGAGTAATTTTACAAAGTGTTCTAGGAGTGGTTATCATTACTTTTTAGTTGACTTACTAAATACCAGTCCCAGGAGAAAGTGCTTTAATAGTGTAGCCTTTATCAGTGATCATCTCAAGGGCGTTTTACAACTTTGCCGTTCAAAGTCCGCATACGAACTGATCTCCTGTTTGAGAAGTTTCATCACCTACTTCATTACCGTCATATAAAGGTCCTCAAGAAATAGCTGATAGGGGAAGTGCTGATTTAACTACTGTTTTGCATAAAAACCCATAAAAGTTCCAGTTGCTTTAAAAAAAATCTTAACCACAATTCCTTCTTTAAAAAGCGGGCCACGTGATCCTTAACGTACTGGGTTGTTATTTGTTTAAGATTTCGCTGTGGAGTTTGGCTACTGATCATAAAAAGCCGTCACTTGTTTTGATAAGACTGATCTACATCCAAAGGAAATGAAATACATTTCCTGAGCTTTGAGAACCAGAAACCGCCATTGCTTGCCACCTTTGATTAAATTAAGGCACTGAGAATAAGACAGAACTGAGAAGAAGGAAGCTAAAACACTGAACTTCAAACAACCAAACCCTACAGATTCCTTTCCTTGAGGGAATCAGTCATAACAAGGAACCCAAATACTTGTCCATCAAAATATTCAGTTCTCGTCCTGAGTCCAAAAATAAAGACACAGACGTGAGACAGTTCGTTGGTTACAATGGCCAGAGAAGTACAGAACATTTCTGAATGCACGTGATGGGCAACGTAAGGCTGACATTAAATCTGTTGATGTAACATCTTTCCCCAGCTTGTTCAAGAATTTCCTTAAATGTATTAATGTATTAAATACACAGTGGTGTGGAGAAAGAGAAAGCTGGAGTCAGAGGCAGTTCTGGCCCCAGAGGGGAAGCAAAACAGAAACAGAGCCTGAACTCTGGTCCCCAGGGTGGAAGTTTAGGGCATAATTGCCCTCGCTGGGGGCCCTGGAGAGCAGCGCCGGGAGAGAGGGCTGGTCGAGGCTGCAGCACGCAGTTGTAGATGCTGGCAAACACTTCAGGGAGGCGGGCTTCTGCAGGGATTACTATAATCAATACCTTCGATTATGGGATGCAATTTCCCTGAGAGCTCAGAGAACTAACACCGGTTTTGTTTCTATTCATCCTCGTGACGGGTTTAGGAGCTTCTTAGAGGCAGGTATTTTTGTGCCTCCTTTTTTCATTTATTGAAAAATCAAAGCTCACAGGGGTTCAATATAACCCTACACAATACAGTGAATCATCTGAAATAAACATCTATCCCCCGACCGTTTTCTATTTTTCTAGTGCCTAAGTTTCCCACTCATAGAATAAATGTGAAATGAGGGGTAGGGTCTCCAGCTCTAGTAGATGAAACATACAGGCTGCTCAGTTAGATACGAATCTCAGTAAACAACAGATATTGATGCGGTCAGCGTAAATACGTCCTATGCAATATTTGGTACGTACTTACGTACTGTCCATCTGAAATCACATTTAGTTGGGTGTCTTATATTTTATCTGGAAACCCTAACCAGAGGAAGAAACTCTCTGTATCCAAGAGAAAACTAGGAGGTTCTGTGTCCTTATCACGAAGAACTGACTCCTTCAAGCCCACTGCTCTCCATCAAACTCCTGCTACCAAACCCCTGCCTCAAAGCTCCTTGCACTTTCCTGGGACTGTGGCTTTTTTCCTTGGGTGTCACCTGGGTGGACGGTGCTGGCTCTCTGCGACCTCCATCTCACGGGGTGTCTGTGTGCCCCTGGCGGCTGCCACTTCCCAGCCCTCCCCAGGGGCTGAACAAAAACGTGTATGAGTAAGTGAACTACCAAACTAACAAGTAAGCAAAAATCCAAAATGGCAAAATTCTTGGGTATATGTGTGCTGGACACACTCCACTGCATGTGGGACACCATCAGTTAAAATAATCACCACTACTTTTTTGTTCCACAAGAAAGGAAAAAATGCTGCCAACTAAACTATTACACAATGAATTCTTATCACTCAGAATTGCACATGTGTTGAGTTATTTTAGTCATAGATATTTACTATCATATATTTCTTTTATTTTTAACATCTTTATTGGGGTATAATTGCTTTACAATGGTGTGTTAGTTTCTTCTTTATAACAAAGTGAATCAGCTATACATATACATATATCCCCATATCTCTTCCCTCTTGCGTCTCCCTCCCTCCCACCCTCCCTATCCCACCCCTCCAGGCGGTCACAGAGCACCGAGCTGATCTCCCTGTGCCACGCGGCTGCTTCCCACTAGCTATCTACCTTAGGTTTGGTAGTGGATATATGTCCATGCCTCTCTCTCGCTTTGTCGCAGCTCACCCTTCCCCCTCCCCATATCCTCAAGTCCGTTCTCCAGTAGGTCTGTGTCTTTATTCCTGTCTTACCCCTAGGTTCTTCGTGACATTTTTTTCCTTAAATTCCATATGTATGAGTTAGCATACGGTGTTTGTCTTTCCTATATTTCTTTTATGTGTGAAAATGAAAAGAAACATATAAGCATCGTAAATGGTTAAGATGTTTTTAAAATGTCTTCAGATGCAGCGTCTAACGTTCCTGAGTCATGTTTTGGTTCACTCCCCCGTGTCCGGGCTTTTGCACGAGGGATTAACCTCTGAGCCATTAAGAGCAAGGGTGGGAGAGCTCTTCTGGAAGTGGGCTCTGCGGCTCGCCTTAGAAGCTCTGCGGGATGCTAACACCCATTCTGTAAACTTTGATGGTGGCCTTTTTTAATCTTAAAAAAAAAACAGAGCACAGAAGGATCCAGAAAACAACTAAATCACCTCCTGCCTCAAACAATCCGAGTTATCGGATGGTGGAAGGTCCAGGGATTGTGGGACCATTCCAACCCCGGCAGCAGGAATGTCAAGTTGATGCTGTCTATAGGGCGTATTTTCAGTTACACAAGTTCTCACACATGTGCAAAGCTGCAGCGCAGTGTCAGGCCAACAGGACTGCAATTCATCAGAAGACTCGTCCTCATACTACAGAAGTTAAACTGTGAAGAAAAATAAAACACCACACGCGTGGTTGATGAATGACCTGCAATTACCAGTGGGGACCCTCTGCGGCATCTTCTGTGAACGTGTTGGCAAACGCACAACCTCTGTCAGGAAATGCAGGTGTCATCCGGCCCTCGTGACAAGGCAGTAACGCCTAAAGTGACCTGCGGTGGAAATAAGAAACGGTGAAGAACCATTTAAATGGTAGAAGCATAAACACACCTGCTGAGTGAATGTTCAGTAGTGTTTCTGACGTCACCGACCAGTGAGTTGGAGGCATGGGATGGTGGAAAGAGTCAGGGTGAGACCTGGGCTCTGACCTATGTCTGGGCAGCCTTAGGCAGGTTCCTTGACCTTTCCGGTTCCAGTTTTCACATGGGCAGCACAAGACTCTCAAGTTTATCCCACATTCCACGCTCTATCCTTTGTTTTCCGACAAACCCCTGTGCCTAGTTGCAGTTGGACTCGCTCAATCCAGTGCTTGTTGCTCTTTGTTAAAAGCATACAATAAACTCTCTCTATACAGGATTTGTTACAAACCGACAATGGCATCCCAAGCCCTCTGACGTGTGAGCTGCTTTGAGAGTTGGGGGTGCACTCTGAGATGCTTTTATGACATTTGAAAGAACCTTAGATTCCCTCTAGTTCAACCTTTAGAAAGCTAGGACTTTTCTCCAACGCTTCCGCTTTTGTATACCTACTCCATTGAGTGTGCCCATAGGGGTGCCCGTGTCTTAGCAAGGCAGCCAGGTCAATCAACGACTCCAGCAGCTAGAAAATTCTTCCTTGCCCAGTTTTCCCAGACAATTGGAATAGAATAAGAAGTCCAGAAATAGATCCAATAAGGGAGGAAATTGCAGCATATATCCAGACAAAAGGCTGATGTCCTTAACATATAAAGAACACTAACAAAGCAATAAGACAGCAAATAATTTAGCAGTAAAATGGGCAAAGAACATGAACAGATAGTTTACCCAAAAAGAAAATACCTTTGGTTCTCAACTGTATAAAGTTACTCGCAAGCTGATGCAAAATTAAACTACAGCGAGGTAGCGTTTTCAGCTCTCAGGTAGACAAAGACCAAGCAGCTCAGTAAGGGCTGCTGGTCAGGCTGAGAGGAAACAGGCTCCTTCTACATCATTGGGAGCAACTTACACCAGGGGAAATTTGGCAGTACCTGTCAAAATAGAGAAGCACATGTGTTTTACCTACCAACTTCACTTCTAGAATAACAAATTACAGCAGCAATTCTCAACCTTTTTGTTTTCAGGACCACCTTACACTCTAAAAATTACAGAGGATCCCCATATTAAAATTTTAGTAAGAAAAAAAAGAAAAAAGAAATTAAACCGAGACATCTAAAAGATATCTATTGTACTATAAAATAACAATATAAGCCCACAGCAGGATAACATAAGTAGCACATTTTTATTAAAAATATTTTTTAAATTAGTGAAAAACATTTTTTAAAATTGTCAAAAACTATTTTTTTTTTTTTTTTTTGCGGTACGCGGGCCTCTCACTGCTATGGCCTCTCCCGTTGCGGAGCACAGGCTCTGGATGCGCAGGCTCAGCGGCCATGGCTCACGGGCCCAGCCGCTCTGCGGCATGTGGGATCTTCCCGGACCGGGGCACGAACCCGTGTCCCCTGCATCGGCAGGCAGACCCTCAACCACTGCACCACCAGGGAAGCCCTTCAAAAACTATTTTTAAAACTAAGTGAAATGAAAATTCTACACTTGCTCAGGTTCCTTCAACATCTGGCCTGAGAGAAGGTGTCCGGATCCCACATATGCTTGTGCAATGCAGAGGAATCTGGCCTCACTCAGGAGGGGAGCTGGAAAAGGAGGCCCCGTGCAAGCCTCTGGGCAGGGGCGGTCTCAGACCTGCAGGGGCCGCACCTTGAGAAGCCAGATGTCCCAGACAATCCCACGTGTGTGAAAGGACTCACACGCTAGCTTATTCACTGAGGTGTGGTTTGTACCTGCAAAGGACTGAACAGTCACGGTGTCCTTGAGGACGGATGGGGGGATTCTGTGCAACCACTGAAAGGAATGGGGTGTTGTTTGTGCTTCTATGGACCAGCTAATAGCTCTGAAGCCTTCAGTGTCATCGTGTGGAAATGAAAGGTGTGCCATGAAGTAAAAAATCAGCTACAGGGGAATTTGCACATTTTCTTGTTTACACACAATATACACGAAATATATCTGGAAGGAAGTGCAATAAAACATTACTTCCGCTGCTTTCCCCAAAAGTACTAGGACGGGCACACAGGGTATCAGCAGGCGTGCTTTTGTCATGTCTGTGTCCTTTGTATCTTTTGAATTTTGTATATGTGCATGTATTATCTGGCAAAAAAATTAATTTATGTAAACACAAACTATTAAGCTATTTTGCAAGGTTTTTCTGAGAATGAAATGAACCAATGCATGGAAAAAAGCGTAACCCATTGTAGATATTCAGTAGGTGACAGCTGTTAAAAATAACGTTATATAATATAATAACTCGAGGTTTTGTCATGTCCACTTCTGGGTCCCCCTTATGAGCACTGACACCCCCAACTATCCCTGCAGAGAGTAGTGATTGCCCCAGGTCCGATCAGAAAGCAGCAAGTTTTTATTTTCAGGTGTTTAACATTTCATGTAAACATTGTTTGGTCATCAAATCATTCTCGGAGCCATAACTTTTCTTTCCCCCTCGGCCCTGATTAATCCCCATTAAAGAAAATCTTCCAAAAAACCTAGGTCGTTATATCCGCCCTGCTTGGGACCAGGAAGTGCGGGAATCGTGGGTTCTCCGCATTTGGGGTATGTTCCTTTTTCTCTACAGATTCATTTCCATCCCAGGTTTGTTTTTAATGCCTCTCACATGTGCTCATCCTAGATTTGCATCTAGAAGCCAGCCCACTGATAAGTGTCCTTGTTTGATGCATGGGAATTCATTATTCTGTTTCACTCGGTCCTCGACTTGTAAGATTTTAGGCAGAACCAATATTTCTTCCTCCATGATACCCAACAATCACAATCTAAATGTAAGATTCAATTTAGGAAAAATGTCCCACCCACCAGAAATTCAAAATTATTTTGTTCTGGATTTTTAAACAGCTAGTGTAAAAATAAGCTTTTGACCACCACTACCGTTAGTTATGATGTGTTGGACAACCCTGGTCCAAACTCACGTCATCCTTCGTCAAGCTGTCAGACCATTCCCTGTCTTTTCCCAGTTGCTGTGACAATTACTACATCTTCCCTAGAGTAGGGTTGACTGTATCTGGTCTTGGAGTCAAAGCCAGTCTGTTATTGACTTGTTAAAGCCACGCCCTCACGCCCTGAGCCCCACAGGATGTTTGCTGAGATTTCTGCTCTGTTCCCCTCTGGGGTGCGTTCATTCATTCATTTATTCCTAAAGCTATTGAACATCTACTGTGTAAGTATTAAGAGTAGAACAATGATGAGTAGACATTTGGGTCAAAGACGTGACCCAAAGGCAAACTCAGAAACCATTTCTTTCTTTCTTTTTTTTTTTTTTTAAAGAGTACGTTTAATTTAATTTATTTATTTATATTTTTTACTGGCCGTGCCTCGAGGTTTGTGGGATCTTAGTTCCCTGATCAGGGATTGAGCCCGCGCCCTTGGCAGTGAAATCAAGGAGTCCTAACCACTGGACCAACAGGGAATTCCCCAGAAACCATGTCAAATTATATTCCACTCTGAATGTCCACCTCCTGGTCGGGGGGAAAGAAAGCAGAACAAGGTGCTCCAGCCCTTTCTTATGCCTCTCTTGTGATAATCACACGAATTACAAACTTTCCTTTAATGCTACTTTCGATTTAAAAATAAATTAAATACTGTTATTTAAAAGTGAAAGCGGGGGAGGGATAAATTAGGAGTTTAGGACTAACACATACACACTGATACATATAAAATAGAAAATCAACAAGGACCTACTGTATAGCACAGGGAACCCTACTTAATATTCTGTAATGACCTATATGGGAAAAGAATGTGAAAAAGAATGGATATATGTATATTATAACTGAATCACTTTACTGTACACCTGAAACTAACACAACATTGTGAATCAAGTATACTCCAATATAAATACAAATTAAAGTAAAAAAATAATAAAGTGAAGATATTTCTAGAATTTGATTTTGAGAGCTGCATAGGATTCACTTCCAGCACGAATCAATGGGAGGACTGACTTTTCTCACTTGCACAGATTTTCCCCTGCTCCACTGAGTAGGAAGTGGAGGGGGACAAGCAGTTAGAAGGTCCGTTAATGATTAATTCCTGAGCGTGGGAGGAAGGATTTGGAGCTCAGAGGGAAGAAGGCGACCAGCACTGGAAATGTTCCATTTGTAAATGTCAACTGATAACTTCACAGAACTGTGCCGATGCCATTTTGAAGTCGTCAGCCCTGAAAACTGGATGAGGGAATCTGACACTTTATGAAAGAATTCACTCTTTTAACTGATCAAAACTAGATTTGTTTTTAAGTTTTGGGAATGTATGTTACATAAAACAGGGTATCCCGTAGCCAGATTTGAGGGGACCACCGAAAGAAATGCTTTGGGATGTGCAGAGATTGCCTGCATAAACTTCAGCACAAAGAGGGCTTCTCTCCTCGGCGGAAGATTTGGTTGTTCCGGGTCCCTGATCCTCGGAAGGTAGGCACGGTAGCCTGGAGGCGGCAGCTCTCTTCTAAGGCTAGAAGGTGCTTTAATGTATACCCTCTCCCTGACCCCCACCACCTCGGTAAGTCCTCAGACGCGTCACCGAGAGCCTCCCGCTGTTGACACAGAAAATAAGGAAACTGCTTTTCCCCAGGACCTCAGGGCAAAGATATGATGGAGGGGTCGGTCACCTGGGGGGTGACCAGGTGCTTTCTCCATTGTTGGCATCTCCTGGTAGGCAAATAGCTTCGGTTAACAGCTGACAGAAATAAAAAAATCAGCATTTCCAGACTCAGGGAGGCGCCTTACGTATTTACCCCTGATTCCACAGGGACAGTGGCCCATCCCAGCTAACTTGCTTGGCTGCAGAAACCAAGTGTCACTCAGGCACCAAACCAGTCTGACGGTCCGTGCAGGCTGCTGTCATCCAGGTGCAGAATCCCGACACCCCACGCTACTGAAATCCGGAAAACTGGGGCCAGGACGTTAGCTTCTTCAGAATCAGACTTCCTTCACCCTTATGATTGTCAAACACCTCATGGCGACCTTCCTTCTAGAATCCCGCCTGAGGTCTCTGATTTAGTAGGAGGTTCAGAGATTACCCTGTACTACCGTCTGCTCTGACGGCACTTCCTTCCTACCTGTGTTCTGGCATTTATCACTTCATTCTGCAGCTACGGTTTTTACATCCAATCCCCGCTTCTACCCCCTTTTCCATTAAGCTGTTATCCCCTTGCAGGAAGAGACGGTGGCAGTATTTTCATTTGAATTCTAGTACCTAATATAATGCCTGGTACATTGAAAAATACTCTGAAAATGTTGATGCTATATTTCAAAAAGTTTGAGAAGATTCCCAGAAGACATTTTTCAGAGACCTTAGACAGCCTCTTGAATAAAAGGGAAGTAAAAGATAGGATTTCCATTATTTATTAAATTAATGTTTCATTACTACTTAAATCACTGTAACTAAGATAAAGTATATACATTCTGGGATATCTTGTTTCCAAAAATAAAACAAAACTGTCTCTCCCTTTCTGGGGGACGGTTATTCCTTTGAACCTTTGAAGCCATTGATCATTGGCTTTGGAGCACACTGGAAAAATTATTTCCATGGAGATGGAGTTTTCTAAGACTGTCAAATAGTTCGCAACTTCCAAAGCTAAGATATAAGACATGTTTACTTGTTAAGTCTGTGAATATTTTTTAACCTCTGACATTTTTACCTCAAGTGGATGGAACTATGCTTGGCTACAAAATACCATGTGTCACTTAGGCACTAAATGCTACTATTCCACAAAAATATCAACACCCAAAGGACACAGCACATGCCTCTGGTGGCACAGAAGCCTGCTGGTGAGGTGTGGTCAGGCTCCTGTTCCAGAGGCCTTCTCTAGAGACATCAGGCGCCTCTGGATTTGACCTTGGAGGCTTACATCAGAGCAGCAGTTGACAAGGCCGTCTCCTCTCTGCCCCTCCGCTGCTGAGGGGGCCGCCCCAGCCAAAGGCAAGGGAGCCCCTTCGCTGGCTGAACCGGCCAGAACTGCTGGTTGCTGAGATCCAGCTTAACTGACTTTAGCAAAAAGAGTGGAATGCCTTAGCTTCGTAGTTGAGAGTCTGGATATATTTGGGTCCATGAGCTCCAACGATGCCTTCAGAACCCAGTTTTTCTCCTTTACTTCTCTTGAGTCTGTTTCTCCCTCTTCTTAAGCAAGTTACCTCCTCTTGATGTCCTCCCAGACTCCAGGCTCTCCTCCTTCATCTCCTTCCTGACTGCTCCAGACAAAGTCCCAGGGCAAAAGCTGATTGGACCGCTTGGTCACATGACCACTTCTGACCCAAGAATGTGGCCGGGGGTAGAAGGCATGCACTAGCAGGCCTGGGCTGTGTGTCCACTCCCATAGTTGGGAGGACACAGCCCTCCCCCTCACAAACCGATGATACCCCAGAGGGGATCACGGCAGTTAGAGCATCTGGGACTTGCTTCCAGGCAGGCAAAAAGGCCATCACCAAGCACGCTAGCTGGGTGCCTTGTGAGCTGACAAGGCAGAGGGTGTCACATATGGTGGTGGGTTTTACAGGTCAGTGTTGGTGCTTATTCCTCCTAACTCACTATAGGTATGAGCTGAATTATCTTAGGGAAGCATTAGCTTAGATTTATTTCACATATGTGAAGAACTATCTTTTGGACAATCTGATCTTTCCTCATCGATTTTACTGCTGTGCAATATAATAAAATTTCCAATAAAACAACTAGAGTAAATTCACTCATCTTTCATTATTTCTTCTTCCATTTTTCTTTTTTTCCCCCATTTTGTCCCCTAATTCATCCTCTTTCTCTGCCTCCAAGTATCTAAAGAATTCTAGTAATAGTGGTAGCTGCCTTAAGTTTCTATTGGAATAAGGAAGAGGATGGATGAATGGATAGATGGATGGGATGGAAGATGGAAGACTAGAGGGAGGGAGGGAAGAAATGACGGAAGGAAGGAGGAAGGGATGGATGGAGAGAGGGGTGGGGGGATGGATGGAGGGAGGATGAAAGAATGGAGGGAGGGGGAGGGGGAGGGAGAGGGAGGGAAGGAGGAAGGGATGGATGGAGAGTGGGGTGGGTGGATGGATGGAGGGATGGAAGATGGAAGACTAGAGGGAGGGAGGGAAGACATGATGGAAGGAAGGAGGAAGGGATGGATGGAGAGGGGGTGGGGGGATGGATGGAGGGATGGAAGAGGGAAGACTAGAGGGAGGGAGGGAAGAAATGATGGAAGGAAGGAGGAAGGGATGGATGGAGAGAGGGGTGGGGGGATGGATGGAGGGAGGATGAAAGAATGGAGGGAGGGGGAGGGGGAGGGAGAGGGAGGGAAGGAGGAAGGGATGGATGGGGAAGTGGATGGAGAGTGGGGTGGGTGGAGTGATGGACGGAGGGATGGATAGTCAAACAGCCATTGAGAATAACTGTTTAATATTTCCGTCAGTGATGCACTGCTTGGTCAGTGGGTTAACAAGCCTGACAAGGCTGGCTGAAGGGCCTGGCTTGTCCCTACCGGACGAGAGGGTCAGAGCGGAGTCTGCTCACTGTTAGTGGCGGGTCTCAGATAAGGAAGGTTCCCCCCTGAGGCCACCGCTGCACTCTTGAAGTCTGTTTTCTCTAGTACTTTCTGTGGCAAGAGAGACAGTTTCTTTTAAAAGAAAAACATGACTTTAGAATTACCTGTGTATGTATTGCTCTTTGTTCCTGTGCAAATGTAGTACTTGGCAGCCAAGGCCAGCTTTAGAGCAAAGAATCTTCCATGATTCCTTTTTTTTTTTTTTTTTTTGCTGTACGCGGGCCTCTCACTGCTGTGGCCTCTCCCGTGGCGGAGCACAGGCTCCGGACGCGCAGGCTCAGCGTCCATGGCTCACGGGCCCAGCCGCTCCGCGGCACGTGGGATCTTCGCGGACCGGTGCACGAACCCGTGTTTTGTGCATCGGCAGGCGGACTCTCAACCACTGCGCCACCAGGGAAGCCCCACGATTCCTTTCTTAATGAAGGGATGTAAGTTGCACGGTAAACTGAAACATACTAACTTTAGACACTGACCCCTCTTCCAAGGCTTCACTCTGGCAGCCTTGACCCACGAAAGGAAACAGCAAAATACTGAAGCAGGAATTTCGAAATCCAGATCTGAGGCCACCATCTACGTGAAGAATCCCTGAGAGTCTGCAGTCAGTGTCCCAGCGTCAGGACAGCATGGACCAGCCCACGGTGCACCCTTCGTCCTCCTGGTCTGAGGGCGCAGGCCCCGCAGGAGGCGTGGTCAGAGGCCTGCTCTGCAGCGGCATCTGTGCTGTGAGTGAGCGGGCTGCTTCCGGGAGGGAGGCGCTGGGAAGCAGGATGCCGTCCAGGCAGCCTCAGTGATGGATTTCTTTCCTGATGCTTTTTGTTCAGTAACAAAACAAAGCCCATTTTCTGCCAGAGCCTCCCACTCCCCTGGGTGCTGAAGGAGTGGATCTTACAGACTCCCGCAGGGCTGCTGGGGGACCCTACTCATCACAGTCCCCTTCGGAACAGCGAGCTCCTTTCCTAGGGGGAGACAGTGACGTGTGAAGGGAGGCTGCCGGGCATGCGGACTGGGGGCGATTCCTCTCGCCCAGTAATTATTCCCACACGGGGCACCTGGGCCACGCGGCTGCTGCTCTGGCCTTCAGATGTCCACTCGCACTTGATGTTCTTTCTTTCTTTCTACCACTCTGGACCTTGCCTGATGGGAAAAGAAAGGGTGAGGCTCTTCAAATGTTTCCTGTGTGTTCCACTACCCCCCACCCACCTGATGACAGAGAAAACGCCAGTGATTTGAAGGGAGTGGGCCTCTGGCCTAATTTCCACCAGGCAAGCTTCGGGATTCCCAAACCTGTCAATGAAATCCTCCTCGTTATAGAGCAAAGCACACAGACTAGTGTGTTTTCCCATCTGGATCAGAGTATAACTGGGGCCGGCTCTCCTGTCCGCTTTCACCATCAAAACGTGTGGCCAGGACTAATAATAGGACAAATGGAATAGATGTAAAATCTTTACAACCATTTAGAAATAATAGGGCATATGCTCTAAGCCCTGTAAAAATAGTCATTTGTGAACTGTTCACACTGTTTACAAATCAGGCACCCAACATGTAAATCTACCAAACAGACATTAACCCAAACTAACGAGCCGGCAAGAGTACATTTCAATCACGCATCGACTCTACCGCCGGTTTTCATTTTTTGCTGACATTTAGGTGGACAATTTTGGAAGTGGATGGTTGCAGGAAATTAAAGCTAATCTTTTCTCCCAATGTATTCTCTTATGGAGCAGATCCACTTGAAATAATTTCAGTGTTTTTGAGTTCCAAGTCAGAAAATTTTCTCAAAACATATCATTGCAGAGTGGAGATATTTGAAACCTTCAATAAGGACCCAGGTCTGGTTTATCTTTTCTTGGCTTCAGTAAGGAAGCCTCTGAGAGTCACAGGCTCTATGTGGAATGTCATAACTCCTTCATCTGCTACCTTGAGCTGAGCTCCGCTGTGCTTGTCGACTCAAAGATCATCAAAGCCTCAAAAGCCAGGCTTAGATCGAGGACTCAACTTCCTCTAAATTGCACTGGAGTTTCATGCTCTCAATAATCCTAGGAAACATGAAATAGAATTATGTCCATCTTCCAAATGAGGAAACAAGGAGGTATTTCCGTTTGGAGTTTGCCTTCAGGGCACTCATCTGTAGAGTTCTAGGAAGTTTGTTAATTAAAGAAAGGAAATGTGTGAATTTTATTGGGCTCTAGGCAAGGAGCGGAGGATGGAATGCCTGACTTCTTCTATGGTGTATTAACTCTGAAAATGACATCTCTCTAGTATTTTCAGATTCCTTGGAAGTTGATTCCTAAGAGCAGGGAGGCTTCTTCCCAGGTGGAGAGTCTCTGAGGAATTCGGAGGCTCTGGAGTTGAGCTGAGAAGGGGCCATGCGTCACTTTCAGGTGCTTCCCCTACCCGGGACTTCCAGCGGGAGAGGCAGGAAGCCACTGGTCTCGCCCTGGTTGGTTCTGATGGCAGTTCAGGGTGCTTAGCTCTCATCGTTGAAGCTCCTCCCGCTTCAGTTTCTCACTGGCACCTGCAGCAGGCCGGCGGGTGGGGCTGGTTCTTCTCTGGGGTCGCAGAGCAGCCCCCTCAGCATCGAGATGCTTGTTGGAAACAGCATCTCCAGACCAGCTGAATTTCTACGCCATCTCCAGGTGATCCGTTGCAGGTGAGCATTTGAAAGGCGCCGTCCTAGCTTCCTAGGTGTTCTTGAGCCCGGGGGCACTAACTTCGATGTTTCCAGAAGCAAGAGGACCAGAGCATCCTTTCCTAAGAACCACAGGGTTGCCTGCATGGCAACTCCCCATGAGCAGTCCTTGGGCTGGTCTGTAAGCTCTCTCCAAAGCTACTTCTCACCAACCCTTCCCATCCAGCATGACCTCCGCTGCTTCCCTTCTTATGCCCCAAAGACAGGCTCCCTCTGCCTGCACGCAGCTCACAGCATCCCCCTCCTTAGTTCATCTTTCTCTCTCCAAACTGTGCACACCTGGGCTGCCCTTGACAGCTGGCTTAGTCCCCACCCCACCCCGCTCTGCTTCTCATCTGGTCAATCAGAGCCTGAAGGCAGGGACACTTTTTCTCCTTTAACACATCTGGACCTTTGCACAAGGCTGGGCGCACAGGTTATACTCCACGGAGACCTGTAGACGAGGAATAGGATGTCATCGCAAACCCTGGAACAAGGGGGACATTAAGCGCTGATACGTGGGTGTGATTGGATTCTTCAGTAGACTCCTCTGTTCACTATTTCCAAATAAAAAAGTGAAAACAGATCTGGAAGATGTTGCAACTGCATAAAATGACTGGGATGGAAATATTGTGGGAATTTAGATACCAACATTTATTTCCTTTCCTGTATTCAGCTCTGGGGCAGCGTTTGCGACACTGGCCGTCCCTGGTGAGAATGGAGCCTCCTGTGTGGAGTCCCACTTCTTGGCACCAGGTCTGTTCTTTTTAAAAAACTATTAATGAAAACAACCTCTTTAGTGAAATTTTTCATGTAACTCAAAACTCTAACATCATATTTTCCTTATTTCTTTAATAAGGACTGGAATCATTTCCAAGAAGATGGACATGTGGTCAGAAACAGGCAGAACCTGCCAAGATGCTTCCTTAGCCTGGGTCCATTTCCAGTTTCTTCCCTAAAGTATGATGTTTATGTCAAGGTTCATTTTTTCCCGTAGTGATGTCCAATTGCTCCAGAACTGTTTGTTCGAAAGGCGGTCATTCCCCCACCAAATTGTTTTTGCAGTTTTGCCAAAAATCCATTGGTCGTATTTGTGTGGGTCTATTTCTGAGTTCTCTATTCTGTTTCACTGATCTATTTCTTCTCCAACACCACCCTGTTCTGATTAGTATAGCTATGTAATAAGACTCAACATCAGGTAGATTCCTCCCATTTCAGTCCTCTTTTTCAAAACTGTTTTAGCTATTCTAGGCCTTTTTCTTTTTCACATAAATTTTAGATTAAGCTTGTTAATGTCTATAAAAAAAACTTGCAGGGATTTTCATAACAACTGTGCTAAATGTATAGATAGATCACTTTGAGAACTGGCATCTTTACTATGTTGACTGTTCCAATCCATGAACATGGTCAATCTCTCCATCTCTTCACATCTTCTCTCATTTTTCTTTCATCAACATTTTGTAATTTTCAACATATAGACACTGTACAAGTTTTGTTCGATTTATACCTCAATATACATTTCCTTTGGAGCAGTTGTAGATGGCTCTGTTTTCAATTTCCGTTTCTGTGCGATTGCTGTTCACATATATCAGTTTGATTGACTTGTGTGTGTTGGTCTTATAGCCTGGGTCCTTGCTGCACTTCCTCATAAGTTCAGGAGTTTTATTGTAGATTCCTTGGGATTTTCTACTTAGATAATCATATCATCTGTAAATAGAACCTGTTTTATTTCTTCCTTTTCTATCTGTATGCTTTTATTTTCTTGCCTTATTGCTCCAGCTACAACTTCCAGTGCTGTCTTGAATAACAAGGTAAGTGTGGCCATCACTGCCTTCTTCCTGACCTTGGTGGGAACCATCCATTCCTTCACTGTTAAGCATGGTGTTAGCTGTAGGTTCCATGTAATATTTTGCACACGGTACAAGTTTCCTCTTGCTTCTGTAACACATCACCACAAATTTAGTGGCTTAAAACAATGCAAATGTATACTCTTAAAATCCTGGAAGTCAGAAATCTAAAATCAAGACGTCCTCAGGCTGCATTCCCTCTGGAAGCGCCAGCAGACAATGCGTCTCCTTGCTTTTCCCAGATTCTGAAAATCACCTGTATTCCTTGGTTCACAGACCCTTACGTCCTTCCAACGTCTTGATTCCATCACCACACCTTTTTCTTTCACTCTAACCCTTCCCCCCTTATGAGGACCCTTGTGATTACATTGGGCCCATCTAGATAATCCAGGACAATGTCTCTATCCCATGGTCCTTAACCTAATTACCTGTGCAAAGCCCCCTTTGCCGGGTGAGGTCACATAACTACAGGTTCAGGTATTACAGTGTTGATCTCCTTGGGGCGATTCTTCTGCCCACAACTCACTGTAACAATGGCCTGTCTACCTACCTTGTGTTATGCTGCATTATGTCCCCTGGCAGAGTCACCGGCGTGCAGTGGGGCTCAATAAATAATTGTTGGCCCACGGAATGGACGCTGAGTCAATCTTTCTCCTTCATCACCTTGGGAAAGTGTAAAAGTGCACTGCTTTTCAGCGTAGCTACAGGTATTAATTTTTTCTGAACAAATAAAGTCACAGTATCCGCCCTGATATACATCAGTAGACTTGTGGGGCTCTCAACACAGATTATTTGAAATTAGGCTTCAGAAAAATCCAAACTGTAGGCTTTCCACAGATATTCCCACGGAGCAGACACTCACGGCTCTCCAGAGCACCGCCCCCGATTCCCGACTGGACAGGGAAGGACAGAGAACACTCCTCAGGCACTTCCTTCCCTCTGTGAGGCCACCCTTCACGCGGTGCCTGCTTTATGTTGTCAAAAGTCAGCGGTCCATCGTCGTCTTTTTTTTTATTGGAGTATAGTTGATTTACAATGTTGTGTTAGTTTCAGATATACAACAAAGTGATTCAGTTATACAGACATACATATGTGTCTATTTATTTTCAGATTCTCTTCCCATATAGGTTATTACAGAGTATTGAGTAGAGTTCCCTGTGCTCTACAGTAGGTCTTTGTTGATTATACATTTTATATATAGTACTGTGTCTCTGTAAATCCCAAACTCCTAATTTATCTTTCCTTCCTTCCCCCCAGTAACCATAAATTTGTTCTCTGTGAGTCTGTTTCTGTTTTGTAAAGAAGTTCGTTTGTATCATTTTTTTAGATTCCACATACAAGTGATATCATATGGTATTTGTCTTTCTCTGTCTAACTTACTTCACTCAGTATGATCATCTCTAGGTCCACTCATGCTGCTGCAGATGGCATCCTTTCACTCTTTGTATGGTGAGGAGTTCCATCATCTTTACAAAAGGACATTTGTCTCCAGCTCTTTTCTCTTGTGCTTCCCCCTTGCCCTTCTGACCACCTGCTGAGCAGGTAACTCAGGATCCGTCCACCTTCTCACTGAAGGGGACGTGGTTTGTGGGCCTCCAATTTCCCTTGCCTGTTCTCGACTCAGGCTGCAGCCTCGGGAGGTGGGGAGGGATGGAAATGGAGTCTTGTTGGCTTTTCTAAGACTGGTTCACATCCAGTTGTGTAACTGAGGCCGACACTGTTAGATCTGGCTGAGGTTTCATGTCACGGGTGGATGTGACCGGACCGTGGAGCTGTCACTTGAGACTTTCAACAGGAAGGGTGGAGAAAAGGGAATCAAAACCCCAAGACCCACCAGCGAGGGTGGGTGGCCTTGCCCAATATGAAAACTTCCTTGTAATGAGAAAAAAAAACACAACAGTTTTTTTGTTTTTTGTTCTGCCTCCCTCCTTTTTTTAATGCAAAACCAGTGTTTTTCGTTAGGAGCTCCATGGGCGTTTTGGCAGGACTGCCATTCACTTTGCAGAACACCCTGTCTGGCAGGATGTTCAGGGTCCCTGGGGCCTGCATCACCCCCAGTTATTGTAAAAACGAAAACACCCCCAGATGTCTCCAGATGTCCTTACTGGGAACAGACTGCCCTCACTTGAAAATCTAACCATGGGTTATTTGAAAGGCCTGTTCTGCGATGTCAGTAAAAACCTAGTATCTTCTAAAGTCACTTTTTTCCCTAATAAGGGAACAGGAGGGAAGATATTAATTCGGGTGCTGATTAACTGCCGCGTGAACGGTATCCTTTCTATCCCCCAAGTGGTAGCAATTTGCAGAAGGCAGTTCTGGGTACTTCCCGCCCTTTGAGGCTGGACAGACACTCGCCTCGGAGCCGGGAGCCTCTGACAGGCATCAGTGGCCAGAAGTGGAGTGGCTGCTTCAAAGCGCACATCTCTAGAGATTTGGCTTTTTTGAAAAACGTCACTCATTTTATGTGTTCTTAATAAAGAATAAAACTCACACACACACACTTTTAGAAACATACCCAACTCCTTAGGAAATTCTCCTTTGAAACGGCCACAGGAAGGTCGGGCTGAGTTAGGCCTAAACCAACACTACTGTGTGACTGAAGCTGGACGACTGACGATCCTTACTCCCTTGTCCCCAGACTTTTTACGTCGCCACTTGCTCTACCGTCAGGCAGAGGGAGGGTGTATATGTTCACACGTTTCTTTTCATTTCAGGAAGGGGTGGCTATTCCACGTGGGTCCCCTTGAGCCCCATGTCTGCGAATCAGCTCAGAGGTACAATGTCCACATCGACGACCCCGGCCCGACCCGCTGCAGCCCATTGTCGACGTCACCCTCCCAACCAGAATCTGTTTCCCTTCTTTGGGTTGATGGGACTTGCACCTCTTTGTTTCTGTAGCTGAGGGAGGGGAAGGCGGGAAGGGCAGGGTCCATGGGTCTCTCCCTCTCTCCATCCCACCAGGCCAGGTGGGATGCTCGCTGGGGAGTCGGGCGGCCTGTGGTTGCAGGCCCAGCGGGGCACGGAATTGTCCAGAAGGCTCTGCTCTGTCCGGGCCCCACCCGGCTGGCCGAGGCCCAGGTGGACAACGTCAGAAGCAGCACCTTGGTCCCTTCTCTTCAGGGCTCCCCCAGGTGGCAGTGAGGCTGGGAGCCTTCCTGGGGCGAGGGGACGTTGGGGTGGGCTTGGAGCACTGTGATCCGGACCCAAAGTCACGGCCGCCAGCAGGACTAGCACGTGCCAGGGTGAGACTGAGCCTGCCTGGGGAGCGGGAAGGAGAGTCCAGCTCTCTTCCACCAACCACCAGTGTGAGAAACAGCCTGACGCTTGTACCGAGTCGCGGTAACCAGGCACAGCGGCATTAAACTCGTACCGAGTCGCGGTAACCAGGCGCAGCGGCATTAAACTCGTACCGAGTCGCGGTAACCAGGCGCAGCGGCATTAAACTCGTACCGAGTCGCGGTAACCAGGCGCAGCGGCATTAAACTCGTACCGAGTCGCGGTAACCAGGCGCAGCGGCATTAAACTCGTACCGAGTCGCGGTAACTAGGCGCAGCGGCATTAAACTCGTACCGAGTCGCGGTAACCAGGCGCAGCGGCATTAAACTCGTACCGAGTCGCGGTAACCAGGCGCAGCGGCATTAAACTCGTACCGAGTCGCGGTAACCAGGCGCAGCGGCATTAAACTCGTACCGAGTCGCGGTAACCAGGCACAGCGGCATTAAACTCGTACCGAGTTGCGGTAACCAGGCGCAGCGGCATTAAACTCGTACCGAGTCGCGGTAACCAGGCACAGCGGCATTAAACGTGGAGGCTACCCGCCATTTCCCGGACTTCCTCCTGGTCTCCAGACTTGGAGTCTTATCAGTTTTCTCCTCTGAGCTTCATAAATTCATCATGTCCAGGCACTGCTACACCAAACAATGTAGCAACCAACAGTGGGTCCACCTTCTGTTTGAGTGTAAGCCCTGCTCCCTGGTCTGACTTCTCCAGCGCACAGGACTTGTTCTCCTTGGGAGCCGGTGAGCTCACCATCAGCACGGCTGCTGTGCCCCTGGGACCCTTGTGCCGTGGGGCTTTCCCTCCCAAGGCGGGGGTGGAGGGGCGCCTCCAAGCCAAGGACACACTAGCTCACCCCATCCCCTGGTAAGACGTCCCCGAGCCCAGGGCACCTGTGTCCTCCTCCGCCTCGTCCACGTCCTCTGGGGGATCACGTCCGGGGTCTGAGACCAGAACTGTCGGTGGGCAGCTGGGCAGCAGCTCCCAAGCCCCGTGCCCCTCGGGAGAGGAGGGAACACGCAGCTGCTTCTTGAAGCCCCCCCACTATCTTTCTCCCCAGGGCCTGAGCTTTCAAATGGGGCCAGGGAGGTGCGGGAGGACCCAAGTCCCAGGGCCGGGGAGGCTGGCCCAGAGGAAGAGCAGCTGACAGAGGCGGCCTCCCTCAAAGCCGCCTCCTCTCCACCCTCTGCATGACCTGTGGGCAACCCCGGGCCCCACGGCCCTGCCAGCGACAACCAGCAGCCGTCTGGGAGGCGTCTGTGTCCGAGGAGGCCAGGCTGCTCAGCCCCACACAGCCTCCCCAGCCCGAGTGCGGCAGGCCCTTCCCAGCCCGGGGACCGCAGGGCTGCCCAGCCCCGTCCCCACTGCCACGGGATTCTCTTCCCAGACAGCGCTGTGCCATGTGGGAAAGAATTTAGATCCAACAAAATTCTCCTTTTTAACTCAAGAGAAAATAAATACCAGATTTGATCTAACACGAGCCCCAAATGTGTCTCCCCTTATTCTCACGGGGGATGCAGGGAGGGAGTGGACGGCGGGGTCAGGGCATCCGGCCAAGCTTCACATCCCCCCTCAGGCAGGTGGACTCTACTTCCAGGTGTGTAGCTCCTCACCGTGTCCTACCTTCCGTGGAACAGTGGCCTACACTCTGGAAACAAGCAGCGTCCTCTCCCCAAACCTCAGGAGTCACCCTGAGACTGCCTTCCAGATGCAGCACTGCAGAAGCCCTTCCTGCCGGCGGTGGCCAGACACCCCGGCCGCTTCCTGCTGAACATTCTCTCCCACCCGTGGCTCAGACTCTGTGGAGCTGGCGGCACTCTCTCCTGCACGGCGCTTGGCCACCACGTCTGACCCAGGTGTCTGTCGGTTTCCAGTAGGCCTCACCTCTCGGGCCTTCATCCAATGGGTTGTCTCTGCAGGGAGCACTGTGTCGGGGTAAATCTGGGGTGTCTGGCATGCACAGGAAAGTGGAGAGCAGGGACCCACGTCCTGCTCCGTGTCTGAAGTGACACTGTGATGTCATACTTAAGGGTATTCATTGTGTGCAACAAAGCTTCCCAGCCTTGAACCAAAAACAGTTATTTCCGCTTGCCAGTGCTTCTAGCACTTTCCACATCTTTATGCGTCAGGGTGATGGGACCAGCAGACCAGAATTCAGGCACCCAAGTTCTCACGTGCATGACGGTACACCTGCCAACCAGGTGAGGACGCGCTGAGGGCGGGAGGGGAGGGAGCAGGAGAGAACGGTGCCCTGCGTCTCACACAACTGGGCCCCAGCACATACACCCCCACACGTGCACACTCGGAGGGGGGGTGGGCGAGGCCTGGTAACATCTGTTGATACTGTGTGTTTACCAGATGCTGTTTCTTCTGTGGTCCAGGTAAGCACGGTAATTTGGGGGGGATTTCCCCTTTCTTTTTCTTTAACCTTTGCATCCTTTCACGTCTCTGCAAAGTGTCCCACAAGTAAGGGGGGGCACCTGGGCAGAGCTCCCAGTAGTTATAGCCTGTCACCCCCGTCCCCCCAACCCCGGCCCTACCCAGCGCCTACGGTCCTGCCCGGAACCCCAACCTCCACAAATCCAAGAGAACGTTTCAAGCAGCCGGTAAGTCTGTGTGCACAGATGCTGCGGGTGAGCCTGGGAGGCCCGCCCGGTGTCCCAGCCCTCATCACTCAGTGCCCTGTTTCCTCAGGAGTGCTGCTCATGGAGATAATCAGATTTCTATGCCATCTGGGAAGCCTCAGGTGCCACTGGCCCTGAAAAGTGGACTTACTCTACATGGTTGTCCAGGGCAGGACTCAGCCTCCAGCCCCACTCTTAGTGGGATTCAGCCCATGCTGAAGCTGCAGCTTGCAGATCTGAGGTGAGCAGTCTCGTAATCCAAGATGCAGGTATTCTCAAATTGGCAGAAACAGCACAGGGCTTAGAGCCAGAGGTGATGGGTCTAAGTCTTGGACATCCACTCATTCCATCTGTCTCTTTTCTCACCTACAAAATGAGGGTGGTGATGGTCTTATTGGGAAGACTTAGATAGTACTTAAATCCTTGTCCCTAAACATCTCTACAAATGAGGGCCATCAGCCTGGTCCCAGCCTGTGTGTCCATTGAATTCAAGTGTCAGCTCAATTGATTGGCAACTTCAACATAAGTGACAGTTTGGCCAGCTGTCCTTATATACTGGTAGGGTTCCCCCCTTTCTTTTTATAACCTGCAGATTTTCTAAAATGGGTTGTTTCCAAAAGACAACATCCTAGTAACAACACCTGTCGCAGAGAAAAGATTATATTATCACTGGAAACTGCATCCCAAGGATTGGTGCCCATAATGTCCAAGCAGTTTGCAAATTGACCCCTAAGAAGTTTCTGGAAGTCTCTGGATTTGGAACGCAGTAAAGGAAAAGGAGAACTTGTCCTGAAACTTTACTTTGAGATCGAGAATTTAAACTTAGGCCAAATGGTTTAGTTGTAAAGCGGGTATAACACCAGCCAGGTGGAAGGCGAGGTCAAACAACCAGCTCTGTCCATCTCTTTGGACCAGAAACTTGGCCGTCAGCACTAAAGCCACACCAGCCCAAGTCAGCTGCGGCCACCATGCTGCCCAAACCCCACCCTCTGTCCTCCCGCCTCTGCGTCCCGCTGGCCCTCTCCCCGCTGGTCTCTCCACGTAGCTCGTGGTGCTTTCAGCTGACCCCGTCAGCCCTCACCACTCCACCCAGCACCCTCCAATCTCTAGGCCTTCTCCTCTGGCACCAAGCACAAAACCCGTGAGCTGCTACTTCCGAGTTACACACGTGCACATTCCTTGTGCTTCCGTCCCCACCACCGCATGTCTTGGATTCCCCAGGGTTGAGTCCACTCTCCCGACACGTGCATTCGGACACGACTTTACGACGCTACTGTGACACTGATGCTCGTGTTCTTGGAAAACGCTTCATCCAGCAGATACTTGGGGGACACGTGCTGAGCCAGGCGCTTGGTTTGGTGGTAGATGGAAAGATCTAGAAGACAACTCCTGCCTTCAGAGGGCTCATGGGATGGTGGGGTCAGATCTTGGGACACAGTGTCCACTTTCAGCCAGCATCGGATTCCAGAACCTTCCAGATAAGGGGGAAGCAGCAATGACACGCACAGCCTCTTGCGGACGAAAATAAAGCAGGAACGCTGTGCTCTGTTTGGGATTTTGGAGGCAAACTGTCGGCACCTGGAAATTTAAACTAGTGGATGCAGTCCTGGTGCGGCAGGTGACCCAGGGAGTGGCTCACCCTCACAGCACAAGGACGTGGGGAATGGCAGCCAGGAGGCAGAAGGGCCGTGGTGTTAGCTGACGGAGTGACCATGGTGACTGGTGTTAGGTGACCAGTGAGCAAAGGTCCAAAGGAACTGGGGAAGTGAGCCGGGGGAGGAGGAAGAGACAGGGCCTCGAGACAGGGCACTAAGTCAGGGCTCTGCTCAGATGGCCACATCACGTGCACTTACCTCTCCTGTGGGACGCACGGGTCAGGCCACGAGATGATGCACGGGTCAGGCCACGAGATGATGGGTGGGGAATTATGCACCTCTCGTGGGAGGGAGCAGTGGCTGGGGAGGACGGTCCAGTCTCCCATGGCAGGTTGGGTTTGGGATGCTTACTGGAGAGAGGACCTGGGGCACACGAGGGCTAGGCCACCTGTGCCAGCAGGGCCGCCAGGGAGGGCACTACGGGGCCTCCACGCATCTGGGCAAGAGCCCCTGAGCTTGGGGGCCTGGGCTCACGGGAAGCACCATGGCCGCTGGCTGGGCCAGAGCCTGGGGTCGGCTCACCTGGAGCCCAGCACCTGCTTCCTCCACGACTGCAAAATGGGTACAGCCACGTCTAAAAAGATGATGCCAGTCTGCGTTTCATGTGCTTTTCCAGTGTGCCTCACATCCATCCCACGAGACACGAGAAGCCGGACACGCCTGACACCTGGACGCACCCGTGTGGGTGTGCAGGGCCCTCGCTCGGCTGTCACACGTGGAGGAGTTCCTGCGTTTTCGTCTTTCGCATGCTTCCTTGAAATACTAGGTCGGGTAAAGCTGACGCCCTGTCACTTCTCTGAGCATAAGCGCTCTGGACGTACATACCCGTGTGTGGATCCCCGTCCTGGGAAACTCCCCGCTGATGCTGTGACCTCACACCCCCTGCGCCAGCTGCCTTGTGCTCAGCAGGGGAGGGTCCTCACCCCCGGCGCCGGGGCTAGGGGAGGTGGGGTCAGCTCGCAGGTCAGGTCAGCGCCCCAAGCCAAGCCCCGCGCCCCCGTTCTACACCCACCCCCTGCTCTCAGCAAGTGGCCAGGTGCCCGGCAGCATTTCTGTTTGCGTCATGAGGCCACACTGGCGTCCCCCCGTCCTCCCAGCCCAGCGCCCAGCAGAGGCCTGGCTCGATGTGGCTGAAGGAGACCCGGAAATCAGGGTAGACACGCCTGGGGGGGACACAGCTAGCGTCACGATGCCCCTCGAAAGGTCCTTCCCGAGGATACTCCCCCAGGCCCCTTGTCAGTCCAGGCCTCCCCCGCCCCCCAGGCTTCCGCCTCGTCCTTCAGTCATGACCACCAGCAAGAAATGAGAACGTGGGGGCTGGGGTGAGGGGTGTCTGCATCTCAGCAGGAGCCACTGCCCCCCGGCGGCCCCTGCCAGTCAGTGGCTCCCTGGGGCTTGGGTTTCCAGAGCAGGGATCGGGGGTCGGGTCCTACAAGAAAGCCACAGAGCCCAGGACTGCCTGCCTCAGAGCACTGGCTGCAGGGCCCTCCCCTCCCTCCACCTGCCCGGGCCCTGGCATTGTTCCTCCTGAGAAAGGCTGCTTTTCCGGGTTGTGGGCTTCCTCTGGGCCCCCATCGTCACCAGGGCACAGAGTGCTGGAGCAGGGCAGGTCACTGGGGACGTGAGAGGCTGGACAAGCACAGCAATGCCTTCATTGAGCCCAGAGCCAGTGAAGGACCTTCAGAAGGTTCTAGAACAGCCAGGCCACAGCTGCTGGAGCCAGGCCTGCTGAAGACCCAGAGCAGTCAGCTGTGGTGCTGAAGGGTAGCGCAGGTCTCTGGGCACGCGCGGCAATGAAGGCATTACGTCACCCACCCCACAGTGGCAAGGTGGGTGGACGTCTGGCACGTGGTCCCGTATGACCGTGGCTTTCCTTGGCTTCCTGAGTTTCCTTAAGACTCTCTCTGTCAAGCAGCCTGAGTCGCTCCCACGGCGACGGAGAGACCTTTGCACGATGCCTGCGTTAGCTGGACGTCACTCAGCAGGGCCCCCCCGGCCAGTACCGGCAGGAAGAGCAGCCGTGCCAGTTCTTGGCCCGTGGTGGGCTCTGGGCCCCGGCCAGTCCGGGCTCCTGCCCTGCAGAGGGGTGCTGGGAAGGGGGCCTGGGTCCATCAGGCATCCTCGGGCCCGCAAGGCTGCTGGGAGCCTGGCCTTTTAGGTTGGTTTTTGTGTCACAGTCCCGCTGAGATCCCCTCCCCCAT
Organism: Grampus griseus; assembly: GCF_964374135.1. Taxonomy (NCBI): domain Eukaryota; kingdom Metazoa; phylum Chordata; class Mammalia; order Artiodactyla; family Delphinidae; genus Grampus; species Grampus griseus. Next base: position 86,573,996 of record NC_139007.1, read on the forward strand.
CTCCAGTGGCGAATTCCCCATCAACAGAGAGAGGAAGCCCTCGGCCGAGAGATAAGGGCTCCCTGATCTCAGCCCGGAACTGAGCAGAGATTTCATCAGCCTGGGAGAAAAATGTTCCCTGATTCTCACCGTGGCCTCTTGTTCGGGGCACGTGCCAGGCCGTTGGGGTCCTGCGGGCCCGCATCTTGGCACTCAGGCCTCGCTGGCCTGGCTGCGATGTGGGGTGTGAAGTGCGCTGGGCTCCAGGTCGCCGCTGGCCGGCGCTGGAGGGCTCTCGGGTGGCGGGTGGCCTGGAGTCCGCGGTTGGGCGGGGCCTGGCAGGGGGCGGGACCAGAAGGAGTCACCCTGCGACCCGCAGTGACCACCTGCAGAGACGGCCCCTCCCCCATGACAAAGTGAGGGGGAGTCTGCCCCCCAGACCTCGCCTTCCTGAAGAGCCTGTGCTCACAGGGCCGGAGAGGACAGAGCCGGGAGGCACTGCTCGCTGGGAGGAGCTCGGCACAGGTCAGGGCCTCCACACCCCAGCCTGGCAAAGAGACCCAGTGCTTTTTTAGTCTGATGATTAACAAAGGAAAACAACTGCCCGCAGCCTTGTGATCTGATTTTTACCAAATGTGGTAGGACAGTCCCGAGTCCCTGGTCTCCATCCTTCCGCACTCCCCCGGGAAGCTGGAAATGCTGTTGTTCTAACCCATCCCACAGGATCCAGTTATTTCTTTAACACCGCCCTAACTACAGGGAGACGCGCTCTTACCTCCTTTTTTAGGTCTTTGTAATGTGATAGAGCCACTGGGTCGTAACCCGCAGGGGAGGGAACTGCACGCCCAGTGGGGTCTCCACCCACCAGCGGGAGGCACTTTGATTTCCCAGGAGACCCCTCCCACAGGAAGCCTCACTTCCCACCTCGGAGGCCCCCAGGCTCCAAAGTTCAGCAAAGGAGGTTGCTGGGAAGGTGGGGTCCCCGTAGGCCTGCACTGTTTTTCCCAGGGGGCAAAATAGGTCAAGGAGCAGTCAACACCCACCTCCTCTCTGACAGCCTGAGAGCCCCTGACCAGCAGCTGAAGGCGCCCGCAGTCCCCGATACTACTGGGTGCGTACCTGGCATGGTAGGTTTCTTCTTCTTTTTTTCTTTCCTATTTTTATTTTTATTTATTTATTTAATAATTATTATTTTTTTTGTGGTACGCGGGCCTCTCACTGTTGTGGCCTCTCCCGTTGCGGAGCACAGGCTCCGGACGTGCAGGCTCAGCAGCCATGGCTCACAGGCCCAGCCGCTCCGCGGCATGTGGGATCTTCCCGGACCAGGGCACGAACCCGTGTCCCCTGCATCGGCAGGCGGACTCCCAACCACTGCGCGACCAGGGAAGCCCGCCTGTTTTTATTTTTAAGGGTGAATGATATGTCACATGATATATTCACAAATAAGTAGGAAATTGTTTATCAGATCCTAGGTTGCACTTTTTGGTGGGAAAAATAATAACTGTGACCACATGCATCCTTTAGTCTTTATTAAAAAATAGATTTAAAAAATAATTTTATTAAGGCATGTTTTACGTATCATATAATTCACTTATTTCAAGTACGTAATTCAATTATTTTTGAGTCACTTTACTAAGTTATGCGACTGTTACCATAAATTAGTTTTGGAACATTTTTATCAACCAATGAGATCCCTCATGCCCGTTTGTAGTTAACCCCCATCCATCTCTTCTGCCTTTTCCTGACAATTCATCTAAATGGAACCTGCACTACGCAGTATCTTGTGTCTGGCTTCTTTCACTTGGCCGAACGTTTGAGGGTTTTGCATGTCATAACATGTATCAGTAATTCATTCCTTGTTGTTGCTGAATAATATTTCACTTTATGAATATCCCACATTTTGTGTATCCATCACTCTTCACGGATAACGTTGATGTTTTCATTTCTCTTGGGTTGATACCTACTTAGTCATGTAGTAAATTTATGTTTAAGTTTTCAAGAAAGTGCCGAACTGGTTTCCGAAGTGGCTGCACCATTTGCATTCCCACCTTCAATGCGTGAGAATTGCTGTTTCTGCCAAACTGTTTTCCAAAGGGGCTGCACCATTTGCATTCCCACCTTCAGTGCGTGAGAATTGCTGTTTCTCCACATCTTCAGCAACATTTGTTCTTATCTTTTTTTTTAAGCCATTCTGGTGGTTTGTGAAAGACCATCTCACTGAAGTTTTTTTGTTTGTTTGTTTGTTTTTGAGGTACGCGGGCCTCTCACTGCCGTGGCCTCTCCCGTTGCGGAGCACAGGCTCCGGACGCACAGACTCAGCGGCCATGGCTCACGGGCCCAGCCGCTCCGCAGCATGCGGATCCTCCCGGACCGGGGCACGAACCCGTGTCCCCTGCATCGGCAGACGGACTGTCAACCACTGCGCCACCAGGGAAGCCCCCTCACTGAAGTTTTGAACTGCATTTCCCTTCGGACTAATGATGGTGTCTATCTTTTCATGTGCAGATTAGCCATTCCTGTATTTCTTTGGTAAATGTCTATTCAGATCTTGTGCCCATTTAATTGGGTTGTTCTTAATGAAGTGTAAGAGTTATTTGTATATTCTGGATCAAGTCCTTTATCAGATATGTGCTTTGCAAATATTCTTTCCCAGCCTGTTGTATGTCTTTTCAGTTTCTTAATGGTGTCTTTTGCAGTACAAAGAAGTTGAATTTTAATGAAGTTCAATGTACCAATATTTTTCCTTTTATGTATAATATCATGCTTTTGGTGTATCTGAGAACCCATTGCCTAAACCAGGATCTGGAAGACTTTGTCCTGTGTTATCTTCTAAAGTCTTTACTGTTAGCTCTTACATTTAAGGCCCGCTTTGTGTTAAATCTTGTGTTATGAGGTGTGGGATCTACATCCATCTTTTTCCATGTGGCTATTTATTCGTCTCAGCATCATTTGTTAAAAAGACTCTCCTTTCCTCAGTGCATTGCCTTGGCACTTTTGCCAAAAATAATGTGACCATAGATATAAGGATTTATTTATTTCTCAGTTCTCAGTTGTGTCCCATCAGTCCAAGTCTCTGTCCTTTTGGCAGTACCACACTATCTTGATAACTTTAGCTCTATGGTAAGTTTCGATAGTGGGAAATAAAAGTCCTTCAGCTTTGTTCATTTTTTCAACATAATTTTGGTTATTCTAGGTCTTTTGCAGTGCCATATAAATTTAGGATCATCTCGTAAATTTTTTTAAAATGTCTGCTGACATTTTTATGGAGGTTGCATTATATCTACAGATCAATTTTGGGAGAAGTTACATCTTAATAATATTGAGTACTCCAACCTATGAACAAGGAAAGTCTTTCTGTTTGTTTAGATCTTCTTTAATTTCCCTGAGCAACGTTTTTTAACTTTTAGTGTACAAGTATTGCACTTCTTTTGTTAAATTTATTCTTAAGTAGTTTGTTCTTTTTGAAACTATTGTAAAAGTAATTGTATCCTTTTATTCTCACATTGTTCATCACTTATAGAGAGAAATATATTTTTGTGTGTATTGATCTTATATCCTGTGTCTTTGCTGTAATTTTCACTACTTCTATTAGTTTTTGTGTGTATTCCTTAGGATTTTCTACATACAGGATTATGTCATTTTAAATAAAGGCAGTTTGATTTCTTCTTTTCCAATCTGGATGCCTTTTATTTCTTTTTCTTGTCCTATTGCACTGGCTAGAACATCCAATATAAAGTTTAAAAAAGTTGCGAGAACAGGTATCCTTGTCTTTTTCCTAGTTTTAGGGGGAAAGCATTCAGTCTTTCACCATTAGATATAATATTTGCTGGATGTTTTATGCAGATGTCCTTTAACAGGTTGAGAAATTTCCCTTCTGTCCCAAGTTTATCTAAAGTTGTCTTTTTTATTAAAATCATGAGTGAGTGTTGGATTTTGTCAAAAGTTTTTTCTATACTTATTAAGATAATCATGTGAGTTTTGTCTTTAATTTCATTAATATCATATATTATAGTAATTGGTTCTTTGGCCTTAAACCAGTTTTGCATCCCTGGCATAAATCACACTTCTTCACTGCGTATGATCCTTTTTATATGTTGTTAGATCTGATTTCCTAATATTTTATTGAGAATGTTTGCCTCTAAATTTATGAGACATATTGGTCTGTATTTTTCTTTGCTTTTGATGTCTTTATCTGGCTTTAGGGTCATCATAGTATTGGCCTTACAGAATGAGTTGAAATGTGTTTCTTCCCCTATTTCTGGAAGAGTTTGTGGATTATTGGTAATTTTTTCCCTGTAAATGTTTGCTAGATTTCACCAGTGAAGTCATCTGGGCCTGGCATTTCTTTGTGAGAAGATTTTTAATTACTAATTTAATTTCTTCACTTGTTATGAATCTTTTTAGGTTTTCTATTTCTTCTTGAGTGAGTTTTTGTAATTTGTCTTTTCTAGAAATTTGCCCATTTCATCCAAATGGTTGAATGTGTTGGCATAACGTTCTTCATAGTATTCCCTTATAATCGTTTTAATTTTTAAACAGTCAGTGGCAATTTCCCCTCTTTCATTCCTATTTTGGTCATCTGTGTCTTCTCTTTTGTTCTTGTTTAATCTAGCTAAAGGTTTGTCAATTTTGTTGTTCTTTAACACAAGACTTTTGATTTCATTCATTTTGTTGCTATTGTTTTCCTGTTTTCTATTTCATTGACTTTCACTCCAGCATTTATTATTTCAGTCCTTCTGCTTGCCTGGGATTTAGTTTGCTTTTATTTTTCAAGATTCTTCACATGAAAACGTATGTATTGGTTTAAGTTCCTTCTCCTTTTCTAATATAGGCATTTAAATCTATAATATTCTTCTAAGCATTGCTTTAGCTGTAGCCCATAAGTTTTGATATGTTGTGTTTTCATTTTCAAGTGAAAGTCTACTTTGGGGGAAAGGGAGTCAGTAGACTTTTCTTTTGGGCTTTCATTCCCCTCAGATAACATCATAAATGTGGACCAAGATTGGGAGATCCTAGAGCTGCTGATGCTACTGAAGAACTCTGCCTTGGTCTTATTTTTAGTTGACTCTCTCTTCATAGTTCTGCTGTGCACCTACCAATACCTTCGCTCCCACCCCATCCCCAAATATTGGTTTAAGAAAAGAGTATCAAGCGCATCCAAAGAGTCCTCCTCTCTTCTGAACAGCCCCATCCTCTTAAGGCCCAGAACTTATAGGGTCACCCACCACTCTATTGGAGAGAACAGAAGTACAAATAAGTTAGTCCTTTACCCAGAGTCACATGGCCAGCAGGTGAGAACCAGGGTCTTAACCAAGTCTGTCAGACTCCAGACTCATGCTCAACCATGACTGAAACCTGCCTCTATACACAGTAAAATATCATGGGAGTAGGAAGAAACCCCATATAGGTTTCACTAGGTGCTCAAAGCCCTCACAGCGAGGTCAGGAAGAAGACCCAGACATGGTCCTGACAAAAGTCTATACATTTCAGCTCTGGGGAGAGGCCTGTGGACTCGGGTCATCCCACTGAATTGAGGCGACGCTATCAATTGCCGTTTTCCTCTTCTGTTGCATCTTGATGAGAAATACACCTTTTCACAGTGCAATGTCTTGATGTGCAGCACGACCTCTTGGGCCAAGCCCGACCGCTTCTGGGCTTATATAACAGAGCAGGGAGGCCCCAGCAATGACACAGACGGATGCTGTGGGCTGGTCTCCTTGGGGGGTTTGCAGTTACATGCCTTCAGGAGCCTTGCGTGGGCCACTTACAATGCCTCCCGTTGGCTGTAGGCACCTTGGCTCAGCTCATGTCGGTTCCTGTCAGGGTCATAAGTCAAGCAGGCCTTTGCCTCTGAGGATAAACTGTTGCCATTGGGCTGACGACATGGTGAGTCCCGGCTCCTGCCGCTTTTAGGACAGCAGCCTGCCTCAGGGGTTCCAGCGTGAGCAAGGAACGAAGCTAGGAAATCAGAAGAGGGTCAATTCAGAGACCCAACTCTGCAGAGCAGTGAGGACAAGTGAGGAGAGCTCTCTGCACAGGACTGCATCCTCATGGCAGGAAGGCAACTGGACACGGCTTGTGGGGCCCTGGCCCGGGAGACACCTGCATGAGGCAGGAACAACCCAGCGGGTGACTCCAAGGAGGACCTGTGCTTGGCAGCCGGAGCCCAAGGTTGGAGCAGAAAAGCGCTGGGGGACCCGGTGGGGGGCTGGGGGCTCCTGCACATTCCCCTGGAGGTGCGCCCCCAGGTGGGGGAGGTCCGCCTGGGTCAGCCTGAGCCTGCAGGCCACCGGGCACACCCAGTGGAGAGGAGGAGGGCCCGTAGCTCCTGGGTCACTTCCTGGCTAACGTAACAGCAAAGGCTCACGGGAAGAATGGGTCAGAAAGGCTCCGGCCCCTCCTTCCAAGCCTGTGCTTGCCTCCCATCCCCCACTGTGCCCCTCGGTCCCTGGCTCTGTTTGCACAAACCTCTCCAGCTTGCCTGCGTGGCACAGACGTGGCATTCCTCCTCTGTCCCCTCACCATGGCCCTGGCTAAGACGCTTCCTGCCCTTGGCCTGCCCTGGGACCAAGGGACTTGGTGCTCTCCGTAAAGTCTCGCTAGCATCTAAAGATCACAGTTGCACAGTCTGCAAACAGCTGCTGCCCTGAGCCTTAGGGAGTGGGGCCCTCCCGGCCCCCTGACCTCCCACCAACTAAGGGGAATGCCGGGCGCAGCTGGGGGGGCCCCCTGCTCCAGCCATTCAGCCAGAGTGAGTCTGGTTGGTCAGTTACCAGGAAAGAGCATCATTTCGAATCTCACCCCTCCAGCCATCCAGGCCCCCAGCACGTGGGGAGGTGAGGTGAGAGGAGAGGATGGTAGAGAGCTGGCATTTATGGGTGTATATAGTAGGAAGGGGCAGGGCTGGGGGTGAGAATAAGGCCGGAGGGCTCCAAGGGCTTTGGGAGATGATGTAGGAAATAGGAAACATTTTGGAATACTACCTTGAAGTACTGGAACAAGTAGCTTCTTCCTTTTCCTTTCTTTTTTCTTTCTTTCTTCTCTCTCTCTCTCTCTCTTTTTTCATGAACAGCTCTCCATCATTACTATTTGTTCGTCTGAGGCTTTGTTCCAGGGAAGAAAAAGTCATTTTCTTGACTTGAGCTCTTAAAGAGACGATAGACGTTCTGTACTTGCATCGCTGGGGCAGCGGTCTGACAGCTAAAGCACTTTGACTGACAAGATCCAGCCTCTGTTGAGAGAGAAGGTTTTCGTGGACTTCTGAGAACTGCGCTTTGAACATAAATGGCAAAGTCTGAGCAAGGAGGATGCTACACAAACCAGAGGTTTGGGAATATAGGAAAAGACCGTTTCAACTGCATTCCATCCTCGAAAGAGAGAGAGGATGAAGCTGCGGTGGGGTGCACTCTGAGGAGGTGCCTGGGAGACCCCCGCTGCTTCCCCCTTCAGGACTGAAGCCCTGGGGTGGGAAGGGGGGCTCCAGGGGACAGGACAGTCACCTGGCTTGCCAAAGGGGGTCCTGGAGATTGCAAGTCTCAGAGAGAAGTGTGGCTCCCACGGGGCCCCTGAGCTGGAGATTAACAAGGACCCAGGTGGGGGGCAGGTGAGCATCCCCAGGGCACTGGGGTGGGGGGAAGAGCTTCGGGTCTCCCAGGACCGCTCCTGGGGGGGGGGGAACGGCTGAGCGCAGACCGTGGTTCCAGGTTCAGATGAGGTGCAGATGGTGGTTTGACTGTGGGCAGGAGCCACGTGCCACCCGCTGTGGGACGTGTGATGAGGGTCCAGCCAGGCATCGTCTTGAACACCAACCAAACTTGGACCCCTAAACCCCTACCGTGTCACCAACTGCTCCACCCAGCACCCGAGAGCCGGGACGGCCCCTCCTGACCACACGGAGGAGGGTGGAGGGTCCTGGGGCAGCCCCTGGAGGGGCAGACTGCCCGCCTCAGACCCCCTCATTCTGTCCACCCAACAGAGGATCAAAGGCCCTCCGTCCCTGCCGCCTGTCACAACTGGCTCAGATTCCCACGCCCTGCTTTGCAATAACAAACCCACAGTCGTTCAAACGACACGAAGGGTCTCGTGTCACGAGCCAGAGCCCTTCCCTGGGCCCCCTAGTTCTCAGCTTAGTTTTCTTTCCTATGTTTTTCAGTAACTGAACCCAAATTTCAATGAGGACAAACGATGACACACACACCATCTAACGATTTGCCGTCTCTGAAAACTGATTCCATTCCTCTCACTGGTCTTGAGCGCAGAGCTGCGTGCTGGCTGTTTCTCTGGTGTCCTTCTTGCCTTGAACTCTCCTTCCCCTTTGTGCCTTAAAAATAGAACAGTCTCCCATACTCTTTTACGGGATGAGGAAGACATGGGGGCGTTTCTATTACAAAGTAGAGCTCTTCAACTTCCCAGTTCTTCAGAAATGACGGACCAAGCATGTTCCATGGTGTGATTCCCGCTTGCATGTTTTCTGCTGGTTCAGGTGACACACAGCTGAGACTGGAGACAGTTCACCACGGGTGTATTAGTCATCTATTGCCGTGTAACAAAGCACCCCAGAACTTAGTGGCTTAGAGCAATATTAACGATGCATCGTCTCTCACACGTTCTGTGTTAGAAATCCAGCAGAAGCGTTGTTGGGTGGCAGTGGCCTGGGGGTTCTCATGGCTTGTGGGACCGTAGTCGTCTGACAGGTTTCCTGGGGCTGGGAGCCCCACTCCCAGGGTGGCTCACGGAAAGGGTGCTGAGCCCAATTCTCACGTGTGTGTGTGTGTGTGTGTGTGTGTGTGTGTGTGGAAGGTTTTTCCTGCACGATCGCCAACAAGCAAGTCTCCAGAACCAGCTGGGTGTCCAACATTTAACTCAGTTCTGACACCACCTGGAAGGGCTCAGTCCTACCAGACGGCCCACCCGCTCCTTCAGACGCCAGTCGCAGGTCCAGGTTGTCACCTGTGCTTCTGACCGGCTGGCTCTAGACTGAAGGGTCCAACAAACCCCACCTTGGGTTTGATTAATTTGCTAGAATGGCTCACAGAGCTCAGAAACATTTACTTACGCCTACTGGTTTATTATAAAAAGATGTGGTAAAGCAGGGGAACCCAACTCCGGGGCCGCAGACTGGTACCGGTCCATGGCCTGTTAGGAATCTGGCTGCACAGCAGGAGGTGAGCGGCTGGAGAGCGAGCAAAGCTTCATCTGCTGCTCCCCGTCACTCGCATTACCGCCCGAACCATTGCCTCACCCCATCCGTGGAAAAATGGTCTTCCACAAAACTGGTCCCTGGTGCCAAAAATTTGGGGAACTGATGTGATAAAGGATACAGAGAAACGTCTAGATGGAAGAGATGTGTAGGGCAAGGTACGGGAGGGGCACAGAGCTCCCAGGCCCTCTCCAGGTACCACCTCCTGCACCTCTGTGTGTCCCCCAGCCCTGGAGCTCTCTGAACCCCCTCCTGCTGGGGTTTTATGGAGGCTTCATCACGTAGGCAGGTCAAGCATTAACTCCATTTTCAGTCTTTTCAGTCCTAGGGACGGGGGGTGGGGGAGCTTCTCATCCTGGCTGGGTCTTTCTGGTAACCAGCCCCCATCCACAAGCCCACCAGTGTCACCTCATTAGAACAGAAGACACTCCTATCACCTAGGAAGTTCCAAGGGGGTTAGAAGGTCTGTGTAGGGAACTGGGGCCAAAGACCAAATATTAGAACAAAAGATGCCCTTGGTGCTCTTATCATTTAGGAAGTTATGAGGGTTTCAGGAGCCCTGTGCCGGGAACAGGGGACGGAGACCGACACACGTTTTCTGCCGTCTCGCTCTCACCCTCGTAGCCAGCAAGCGGTGATGGTTGTTGGCCTCAGTCCCTCTCCGTGTGGGCCTGTCCTCAGCACTTCTTGCCTTCCTCATGCACGGCAGCTGTTTGCTCCAAGCACCTGATCCAGGAGGTCAAGGTGGGGGCTAAGTGTTCTTCATGATCTAACCTTCCAAAGGCACGCTCGATCACATCAGCCAGCCCCAATTCAGCGTGGGAGGGGGGCTTGGATTCCAGGAGACAGGGCCACTGGGGCCCACCTTGGGGGCTGCCTTCCACAAGGGCTTGTTATCCACAGATGTGACGCATGGGTAAAAGACAGTTTGTAAATAGCTATCATTACTTTTATTCACATATATAGTCGAGTCTCATTTCCCACCTGCGTAGTGTAACAGAAAATAGCCTCTCTTCCCTTTTAAACTAAACCATCATTTGGGGATTGAAGATCTTGAAGTAGGATCTGGGATCTGAAATGAACACCAAACTGTGTCATAGATTTATATTAATTCACAGACTCCAATGAGATCAGGAAAGTGCGGAATGAACCCCAGAGGTGCCGATGGGTTGTTGCCGGGGTGGGAGAGAGTTGACCAGATGACCAGAGAGGAATTGGAGGATTTCAGGGAAGCTGAGATGGACTCAGCACAAACGTCGGTCCAGGTTTGGGAAGCGGCCAGAATCACAGTTTCAAGCTGTGCAGTAGTAATTGACACGAAGACGTCACTGGGCCAGGACCACGTCAAGGGCCGTGGGTGAATGTACTCATTGAATGCTTACAGCGACCTTGAGGAACATGTCGCGATCACTCCCATTTTACAGATCCAGAGACCAGGCCCAGAGAGGTCCAATGTCTCATCAGAAGCATGTGCGAGCAGATGGAAAACTTAGGGTTTGGATCCAGGCTGCCTGAGTCCAGGCACTTACCCACCACGTGACCCTCAGTCTTCCGGCTTGTCCCAGCTGGAACCTGCAAGCACGGAACACAAAGGGCATCCACGACACCCACTGCAGTTACGTCACGCGTGGGTGAGGCTCCCTGAGGCTCCCTCAGTCCTCACGGTTCGTGCATCCAGAAATCTGAACCTTCCACCTGCAAGTCGGACAGGCTGGCTTAGAGAGGTGAGGAGAATGCAAAGGGCAGCTTCCTGTCGCCACCACAGAGCTTCTTTCTCACCTTAAACAGAGCCCAGCGCACGCCATAGTGACCCAACATCTGATTCGGATTTCATGAAGTTTGCTGTGCACAAGCACATAGTCCAGCTACAAACCCTTACAAAACATCTCACTACATCCTAGTTGCAACTGCATATTTTCTTGCTGCACCGCTGAGCCTGGGCAGCGTTTCAATGTGATGGGTGAGGCCATGGATACCACAGAGTCCTAGGAAAAACCCACGGTGAAATGCCTTTGATCAAAACCAGTATAAATAGTCTGAGATCTGATAGCTTAGGTTCAGATCTCAGCCCTGACATGTCCCAGCTTGGTGATCCAGGGAAGACAAGAAGTTCCTTATCCCCTCCCAGCCTGGGACTGTTATCTGCAGAGCAGGGACAGTAACAGAATCTAGGAGGTAGGCTTGCTGGGAGGATTCCAGCAGTTAGAACACACAGAACAATGCCCAATGTGTAATAAACACTCAACAAGTGTGAGTAATGATTTCTCTGGATCTCAAGCAGCCATCAGCCCTCTGACTCACCATTATTTGGGATGCCATTAAGAAAGAAAAAAGAAAAAATTAAAGTGGCGATTAAATAATGCCACTCCATCAACTACAAGACACATCCAATTCTGGAGACAGTAGAATGGGGAAAAATGTTTGTCCTCAACTGGGTGAGACGTGGTATTACCATTGTGCCCAGTCAGTCTGCCAGGAAAACCAGGGCAGCAGATGCCGGCCCACGGCTACGGTGGCTGGACAAGAATGACGCAGTTCGGAGCAACGTCTCTGAACATAACAGGAAGGTGACGTGGACATGGGGTGACGGGGTAGAACCTGGGAAACGGAGCTCGGATCTGAGTTACGTCCCACCTTCACGTAGTCGCACGTGTTCACCCAGTTCGGCAAGTCCAGTGAGAAGAGCAGAAGCAGTACTCACCGTCTAGGGCTGAGATGCTGACTTTTATTCCATTTACTCTCCTAGACATTCTTGATCATGACCTACATGGCGGGCATTTGGTCAGGCTCTTTGGAAGGGAGTGAGGCATGATTTCCACCCTCAAGGAATTTTCTATCCAGCAAAGAGGCGACAGCGATGACTCACATGCCAGCCAAAAGCAGCAAGGCCAACAGTCACAGCAGGTCGTGGGTACCAGAGCGACGTCATCTGCTGTGGGAATTTCCCACAAAACCCCAGGTGAGGCAGGTTTATGATGATTGAGACGCTGATATGGGCCAGAGATCCACCTCCGGCCTTGTCTTGTTCCTCCGTCTTTTTGTATCCCTTTTCCCTCAATTATTTCTTTTTACCCTATTATAGCCTATTTGTGTAAGCCTCTTTAACTGTACCCTGGGACAATGTGCAGAATTAATACATAAGCGAAACAAAATGACACGTACCACGTTGCATTCTCTTAAGGTTCTTAAGGCTAAAATAATTCTTCTTGTATCCCTAGCATTTCTATCTATAAATGGGGGCAAAGTGGGGGGAAAAAGGAAAAAATGGCAATGATAAGAGAACGTAGAAACAGGAAGGTGGAAACATTACAATGTCCGCGTTGCTTCCCGCTGCCAGTGCTGTGGCTGGGCGATCCCTCAGCTCGTCCCAGTACGCTCTCCTGCCCCGTGTTCAGCTGGGGGACGGGGGTCGGTCGGGCTAAGAAGACTGTTCCTCCCCAACCCAGCCTTCTTCAAATGCAGTGGCCTCGGCCCCAAGACACGTGTGACATTGTTTTGCCACATTGTGCTGTCAGACAATCCATAAAGCCAGCTCAGCCCGACTGAGTGGGTGTGGGGAAGACACCCCTGGGCAGGGGACAGCCAAGTACTGCAGTCATGCTCGCCACCTACAGTGAGGGACGGGGTGTGGGCTGGAACAGGTGTGAATAGAGAATGAAAACAGGCTGTTTAATAGTGATTTTCTCCTCTCACAGTCCCTTTAATACTATTGATAAATCATTTTTTCTTTAAAAAGAAAAATGTTTTCCCCCAAGATGTGGTCAGTGAAGCACCGTGTCCCTGGAAGCTGAGCTGCCTCTGAACATCAGAGCCCTGCTCAGGCTTCTGCAAAGGACACAGGATATGGTGGGTGGATGGTGGGGATGGGGGATGGGGACAAAGGCATGGAGGCGTCAAGAAGGGGGAGCGGCTGCCATGGGCTCAGGAAGGAGGTACTTTCAGGATGGACCGTGCAAACATCACAGTGACACAGGTGGCCTTCAGAGGGCTTCCATCAACTGACCGTGAGAAGGACCCACTCAGACAGGGCTTCGTAGACACTGAAGGCGTCTAAACTCTTTAACCATTTGGCAGGAGAGGGTCAGCTTCAGAAAACTGTGAGTCAAACACCGGCCATGCAGACTCCCTCAAAAGGAACTCTCCTCTTCCACCTCCTCCAATATGTATTAATATCCAAAAAGTGGCCCAAACTCGGGGTTATCTTTAGAGATTTCAGCATGGGAGGATCTAGAAAAATGAGGAAAAACAAGGGCCGCAATGAAATAGGATTAAAGTGGGAGTCCTGAAATCTTTAACAAATAGCAAATACTGTATGTAAGAAGTATGCTGTATATGGTGGGAAGCATAAAAATATACTGTGAAAGGTGATCTATCCTTAAATCACTAGCTGGAAAGGTAAAAATTTATGCTCATAAAACAGTGGAAATAAAAATGGCAGCAGATGACCTAATTCAAAGTCTTGTACTGGTGCTAAATGTGTCATCACCATCGCCATCATCACCATCAGCACCATCATCACCATCACTACCCCCATCATCACCACCATCACCACCACATCACCATCATCACCACCACCATCACCAGCATCACCACCATCATCACCATCATCACCATCACAATCATCACCATCACCATCGCCATCACCATCATCACCATCACCATCATCATCACCACCACCAGCACCCCAATATGGCATGAACACCCGCTGATGCCAGGCATGGTGCACAGTGCTTTGCGTGTAATACGTCATGTGGATTTCACAAAGACCATCTACCTTCAAGTGGTCTTTTATATCAGTAGATACAGTAATAAAGCCTCAGAGAGTTCACAACTACACCACAGTCGTTATCTGGTCGATGTTAGTTCTGGGACTTGAGCAGAGATTAGACCAACTCCAAAGCCTATATTCCTAACCACTCTGCTTCCCTGCTCCCCACTGCCCCCCAGAGAGCCCATTGCTCAGAGCTGGCAAAAAGAAAGTAACAGGAGAAAGAACTTTTCCTCCAAATATGTAAACAGTGCACACCTGCTTTTTTCCCTACCAATTATTTAATTTTTGGAAAAAATCCATTTGCATCTAAACAATTTATTTAAAAAAATTCTTGTGATTTCATAAGTGGCATGCACAAAAATGAAACTAAAATCAATGTGAAATGAGTCACAAATACTTGAGAAAGACAAAAACAATCAGTTCTGACAAAGCTGAAATTCAAGACTCATTTGCCTGGGTTGTCTTTGTAATTCCACCCCACATAAACCATCCTTGTTTTCTGCCATCATGGGTTTATCAGAGACATTCTTGCCCTGTATTTCATTCTGAACACATCAGGCTTTACCTCTGGAAAAGTAATTAAGCACTGCCCAGCTAAAAGAGATAAAGATTTAGCACGCATTATACATGGAGGTTAGAATGTAAACACAGAAATCTCAATTAACCTTCTAAGCTGTAGGTCAGAAGGACGGGCTCCAAGTTATAAGGAAAATGCAATGCCCATTTCCTACAGACCCATCCAGCTGGTGGCAGAATTCAGGGCACAATGATTAGTTACCATAACAGGAGGAAAACCAAAGGTCGGGCAGTTCATTTCTGAAGAGACCAGAGCCCACAGCTAACCCCAGATGTTGAGCGTGAGGTGGGGGCGGAGACAGCCCTTCTGACCAGCTGCAACATAATCTCTGAGTCTCTGAGTCATCCCTCCTAGATGAAAGGGTGCCCTGGAGGGCACAAGGGTGTAAGTAAACAGAGAGGGGCATCCCCAGCCTGGACGATAACGTGTGAGTGAGTTCACACTCACTTCGGGGTGCACAGCATCTGGCCTCAGAAGAACAGCCCCCGGGGTGGGGAGCGAGGAGGGACAGTGGGGCACTGGCTCCAGCCCCTGTTTGAACGTCCCGGGCCCTGAGGCGCATGATGGCCCTGGACCCCCTCCTTTTCACCACTTCTCCCTCTCCCCTGACTGTGTCAATCTTCTGCGTAAAAAGTGAAAATTGTGGTCAAGTCTCTGGATGTTGGGTTGGAAACTTAGAGTCAAAAATCTTACATTTCCAGGTGTTTTTATGACAACACAACCTCTGCTTGTTCCTCCGTCCTGGAGGCGAGTCCCTGAGAGGAGCTGGACAGGAGGCAGCCTGTGTCCCCCGGCACTCAGTCCCGGGCCCTCAGCCCAGCGGGTCGGCGGGGCAGCCCCACTGCTCCTCTGGGACCATGAGCCCACCTTTCTTTCCCCCCAACACATGTAGTCATTTCCCAGCACGTAAAGCAGAACTTAATCTTCTAGCATGTTCACAAACTTTAGCAAAGCCACAGATGCCAGTCAAATACTATGCCCCCAAATTCATGCCCTTCCCGGGACCTCAGCCTGTGGCCTCAGTTGGAATTAGGGTCACTCCAGATGTAACTGGTTAAGTTAAAGTGAGGTCATATAGGAGCAAAGAGGGGCCTCTAACCCGACAGGAGTGTTCTCATAAGAAGAGGAGACACACACACACACACACACACACACACACACACACACACACACACGGAGAGGCCATGTGAGGACAGCGCAGCGGCAGGAGCCGTGCGTCTGCAGGTGGGGAACCCCGAGGATGGACGGGCCTGCCAGGTACAGGAAGCAGGACGTGTCCTCCCTGGAGCCTCCAGAGGGAGCTCGGACCCGCCCACACCTTGATGCCAGACATCCGGCCTCCAAGACTGGGAAAGAATCCGTGTCTGTGGTTTGAAACCGCCCAGTTTATAGCACTTGGCAGTGGCCATCTCAGGGCTCTAACAGGACACCTGGCAGCAGGGGTTCAGGGTTCATCCTGTGGCGAGTCGAGCCACACGGAAGCCGGTGCTGGACCTGGGGAGACCCAGTCCCTCCGCTCAGGCCACCCGGCTGCATTCAGGGACCCTTCTGGCCCTTTGCAATCTCAGAGTGGCTCCCTTCCCGGCCTGCTGCGCTCCAGACCCCGGGCCTGAATCACATGCCTTCTCCCCGCTCCACAGCTCTGCGGCGCCTTTCTGACCCCTTCCCATCGTAGGGAGGTGTCTGTCACCGTGCATGCCCCTGTAAACTTCTGACTTCCTGCCCCGGCCCAGGCACCCCTTGCCAATTAGCTTCTAGTTGACTTTAAAATATCCTTTCAGGAGTCCTCATTTACTGGTAATATTTGGATCCCGGCGCCTGGGCCACGGTAGATGTTATAGTTGTTGAATAAATGAATGAGTGAATAAATAATCCAACGAGTAAATAAAAGAATACTCTTCTCCCTATGAGATAAGCTAAAGCTTCCATCGTCACGTATCATCAGGACAGGCTCCCCCATCCTTCTCTTCCCCCACCTGCCCACCCGGAACTCAGCACAGTTACAGGACTCCCAGGCCACCAGCTGCAGCAGCGACATGGAAAGGCAGAGCAAGGGCGCTGGAGGAGGGGAGACCCAGGGGACGGTGACAGCTTGTCCAGAAGGCACCGCAACTCCTTACACGGGATCACTCACCCTCACAGCTTTTCCAAAAGGACACAGCACCACTGCCGTAAATAAACTGTGTTAATGTCCTCTGCTCGAGTCCTGTGCTCTGAAGTGCTTTCTACTGAGGGGCAACCTCAGAGCTATCAGTATCTGGGCATCTGTTTTTCTCAATGGTTTGTTTTCATTCCCTAAGAGACTCTTTGAGGGTTAATTTTATGTGTCCACTTGGGTAGACCATGGTACCCACTGTTTGGTCAGACACCAGTCTATATGTCACGTGAATGTTTTTTTTTTTGCGGTACGCGGGCCTCTCACTGTTGTGGCCCCTCCCGTTGCGGAGCACAGGCTCCGGACGCGCAGGCTCAGCGGCCATGGCTCATGGGCCCAGCCGCTCCGCGGCACGTGGAATCTTCCTGGACCGGGGCATGAACCCGTGTCCCCTGCATCGGCAGGCGGACTCTCAACCACTGTGCCACCAGGGAAGCCCCACGTGAATGTATTTTTAAAGTGTGATTAACAGTTAAATCCACAGACTCTGAATACAGCAGATGGCCGGCCGCACTGTAGTGGGGCCTCATCCAAGCAGTTGAAGGGCTTAAGAGAAAAAGGACTCAGAAGATGCAATTCTCCTCCAGATGCCTTCAGACTCAACCTGGGACACCTGCTCTTCCTGGGTCTGCAGGCCGGCAGCCTGCCCTGCATGTTGCAGACTTGCCACCCCAGAGCCCTGTGAGCCAACCCCTTAAAATAAACCTCTCTCTCTCCACACACGCGGTTTCTCTGGGGAACACTCACTAACACAGTCTCCCAGTGTTAATTTCCCCACAGCCCTGGCTCAGCTGGAGGATTTGGAGTAAGGCTACTCACCGCGACTCTCAGTTTGCTCATCTGTAGAATGGGAATAATAATGTCTACCAGGCAGGTTCAATGAGATGGAAGATACGAAAGTACTTTGTAACAAACTGTCTCTGCAAAGTTATTATTTCCAACTTGCAACTTCCCAGAAGAAATGAAAGGCTGTGCCGTCTTCCTCCAGGGCAGGGCTCCCTGGCGCCTGTGGTGTCTTCTGACAGCCCCGTGCCGGCCTGCCTGGCTCCCCTTGTCACCCAGAACTGACATAGTCACATTCTATTGTCATCGGGTCCCCCCCCCCACAAGTTTCTGTGCATGGGAGACAGTGAATCAAGATGTGGTGACCCAGTGGGAAGGGCCAGGAATAACTGTGGGTCTATTCAAATGCACCTGTAACCCGGACATCAGAAGCAAATGTTTCTCAAGCCGCTGTTATCTGTCTGCGAGATGCCATGTCTGATGGGCAACTCCAGGGCTGTCGGATGTCCCGCTGGCTGGTAGCTGAAGGCTGAGCTCTGGAGCTCCGTTCCGGGGCTCCTGGATGACCTTCACAGTCATGGTCTGGAGGTGAATGCGGGCCTCCCGTGTGCTCCGCTCAGCCTCCAGGACAGCAGTGGTGGGGGCCTGACTCAGCCAGGTGGGCTTACAGCACCCCATCCTGTCCTAGGGACCCCCCAAGAGCAGATGCAGGCCCGTCTCTGGCACAGAAGAAACGGGAAAAGCTTCCACACGCACACGGAACCCTCCTTTCCCAGGTCACCTCACATCTCAGCAGGTGTTGGCTTTCTGAGTTAGGGCTGATGAAGAAACAACAGGACATATATTTCTGGGCCTCTGAGGGGCCTGAATCCTCTCCTCCCACCAGCCCTCGGGTACGCGGTGCCAGAATCACATTACATCACAGTGGGAAGTGTCCCTGTAAACATCTGGAAAGTTCATTTGAAATTTAGAGAGAGATGGTCACAGAGACCTATGTTCAAATGAGACCTTCCCCCAAATATAAATCAATAAAACTCACAAAAGCACTTTGAAAGTGGTGCTTGGAGGCATGGGTCTGGGGGAGGGAGAAGGGAAGCAGGAAGCTGGCCCTCTCCCACGCCCATGGCAGCCCTGAGGGTTCCACGGCACAGGTTGGAGGAGCACAGTCTGAGAACCAGCTCTAGACCCCAGGGCGGAGGAGGGGTCTGCGACCCTGTAAGCAGCACAAGGTCACACGGCCCCTGGTTAGGGGCCCGCGGGCCAACACGGGCAAAGGTCAGATGCAGAAAACAAGTCCGACCCATAGCCCCTCCCCCAGAGGACCGGCATCCCTCAGCCCCAAGCACAAACCCCGTTCCACCTCCATTTCTGAAATGGTACCCAGCCCGCGGTGCCCGGAACAAATTTTGCCTACACGTCAAAGCCAGCACGGTCAGAAAGTAATCAAGGTCCCCTTTCCTCCGTCGACTTCTGCTCGCCTCCCCTGGAGCCTGGTCCACGGAATCTGCTCTGGGGACGTGTGGCCAGCAGTTAAGTGCCCAAGTGTGAAAGCGGCCTCGGCCCCTCTGCTTATCAGCTCTGCGAACGCTGGCAGGTTCCCAGCTTCTCCGGACGTCAGTTCCCTCAACCACAAAAGGCACGAACGCTGCCACGTTTGTAGTATGAGTGTGAGGGTGACTCAAATATTTATCACGAGCCTGCGTGTGCCACGTGCGCGATCGTAGAAGCGCAGCAAACGTCCGCTTCTGTGCTGCTCCTCCGGGGCCCCCTGTGTGTCCCTGCGTTCCGTCAAGTCTCCCCCCCTGTTCTCTGCTCACTCCCTGTTCTGCTCTGTCCCGGCTGCCTTGTTAACCCAGCTTCCTGTAACCATTCCTGGGCCGAGGCTCTGGAACCGATGGCCTTGCTCCAAGCCCCTCCGCTTCCACCAGCTCCCCTCACCACTGTGAACTTCTAGGTGCCTGCTGGTTAGAAAACAACTCCCCAGCCAGGTATTCAAGAATTTCTAGAATCTGACTTGACCTCGGCGGCCCGCCTTACTTCCCTGCCCTCGCCACTGTGCTGCCTCCAGGCCAGCCCCACTCGCGCGCGGCTCCCCGCCTTTGCTCCCCTACTTCCGACTCTGCAGATTTTGCACCCTTACTCAGAACAGCGAGGCATTCTGAAACCTGGCCCAACACCCACATTAAAACTTGGTCCTTTCTCTACTATGGGCTCTCAGAGAACATGAAAGGAATCCCAATTCAGAGAACATGAAAGGAATCCCAATTCACAGCCGCAGCCCTTCTGAGAATTTCCCTGCCTCGGCCGGTCCCCTTTCATCCTGAAGCCTCCAGCTCTCCTCCCTAAACTCAGTCTCTGGTCCTCCCTGAGACCCCACTTACCACCCAGGCAGGCTCCCCTACCTCCTTCCCTGCCCCCCCATCCCGAGCCTTCCCAGTCTGGAGAGGCTGGAAACACTTGCCCCAGACCCCTGGAGAAACTCCCCCCTATCCCCTGGGGGTCCCCTCCCTCCACGGGGAGTGGGAGGCTCCCTGGGAACTGTCTGTCTATCCCCAGATGAGAAATCCTCACGGATAATGTCTAATAAGTAGAATTCTCCACCTCATTATAAATGTATTGACTGTAACGCTCCATGTGGACAATGAATCCCACACTGTCTTAAGGCCATGTAACTGGTTCTTGATTACGTCTCACCTTCCCAAGCAGATGACGAGCCCCTGAAATGAGTGGAGGGCCTCGTTTCCCTGGATGCCCCTTCCCGGCTTCACCCAGCGTGTTGTGGAGACTCCATAACACTCGTCAGACGGCACAAAGGAAAGCTGTCTGCCCTGCAAGACACACACCTCCCCGTCCCCATGTGCCTCTCTACGAAGTCTCAGGGTAAATCACACTGTGGCAGGCACGAATTCCTACCAGATCACAAGGATTCCAGCACGAGTTAACAGTGCCCAGAATATGCTTTGTGATTCCTTCCACCCTGGGGTTCTCAGACTGTCATTAAACACATAAAACGCAGTGCAGATCAGTGTGGACTCTGACATCTGCTGAGAATCACACGCAGGGTGTGAGCTCCAGGGAGCACCGCCGTGCAGAGCACCACGTGTGTGCCCACACAGTCCGAGCCCAGAGTTCGCACGCGGCGCCGTGAACATCTGGTGTCGGAATGTAGCTTCTCCTTGGATGAGTAGGTTTTAAATACCGAGCTATGTTAGGTGTCTCGTGGGAGACAGGGATGCCGTAAATTAGAATTTTTCCAAGGTTACGACTGTGTTACATATCACAGGCCCTCAACACATACTTATTGACTAAGTTATGTTGCAGGAATATTTATAACTGTTGAATGTCTCAAACCAGTCATTTTCCCATGCTTATTATTTTAAAAGATAATCTTTCCAACATTCTTTTAAGGGAGGCTGACATTGTGTAATTAAATACAATGTGACATAGTGTAATGCTGATGTTTTCTGGGAAGAGCTGTTAAAATGCTATAAAAGGAAAACATTCTGATCTGGAATGAGACAGCGGCAGATCCTTAAACGATGCCCATCCTGTGTCCCTAAGGCAAGCCAACGGGTTTTACTCTGAGTGTCTTGAGGTCAACAAGCAAGGTTGTCGAAATGATTTTGTAAAAAGTAAATCTGCCCAGGAGGCAGCAGAGTCCCACTCAATGTACATCAAGAAAAGATGTGCTGGCCTCATTCATTTGCTGTGATCACTTGTGCCTTGGGAGTAACAAGGAGAAATGACAAAGCAGAGACGGGGTGTTCTGAAAATGTGCAAACAGTGAATGAGTCCGTGGCAGTACTAACCCTTCAGGTACTTGATATCAAATTCCCCCGCAGCTGCAAGAAGGCTTTTACAAGGAGAGTTGAGAAGGAGAGGGAATGGATTCTGTCCAGCTGCTTTGGGACAGAAGAGGCACAGGTCCCTAGGATGGGCCTGGCCCACCCACTTCGCCTCTGCTCGCCTTCATTGTTGTTTTCAGTGTGCGAAAACATTTCTCACGTATTTCAACGTCGGATGAATTTGATCAAAACCCTTCCCAAGAGCAGGGCTCCCGCCTTCTACCAGGTTCTCTGAGTGAGTGGCATGGCAATCCCGAAGTCTGCTGTCTGTTTAAGGGGTTGTTTGAAAGTCTTTCGCTCAGCTTTGCCTCTGTGGCTTGGAAACCGCCTGTAGTTTCTCTTGATCGATGTTTACCTGTTGACGTACAGACTGGTTAGACAAGTCCCAGATTCTACTCATTCAAACGTTGTGCTTCAGATGTAAAATGAGGCTTCTGTTCAGCTGTGTCTGTGTCAACAAGAGCTAGACTAGTGGGAGCATTCTCAAGAAAGATTTGTACACTCTTAAGAAAACTTTGAAAAATTAAAGTGTTGCCTGCACACAGTGGTCGGTGGGTGGACAGCGCTACGATGTTTCGAAATGTTTTTAACTACAGGTCTCCTTTTTTGCAGAAATTGACAAAAGCACTTACCAGTGAGTGAGAAGGAACGGGAGGAAGTGGAGACGTGGAGGCCCTCAGGGACTCGTGGAGGCCCTCAGGGCCTCGTGGGGCTCAGCGTCCATCACTCGCTCCAGGAGGGGCATGAAGAAGCCCTGTCTGGCCTCATTCGGGCTTGAAACCCAGAGTTGTTTGCAGCCTCTTCCGAGGTGGGGTAAGGCTGGGGAGAGTTCTGCAGCCCTTAGAAGGCCTCTTCAGCTCTCCGCTTTTTCTAAGCACAAAGATTCAACGCAGGAGGTTGTGTGTCTCTCATCCTGGCTTCACAAATAGTTCACAAGTGAGAAGGTTTTGTATTTCATCAAGTTCAGATTTTATTTTATAGTTTAACTTTCCACTTTTGTCTCTGCTTCTGGCACCGTCCTCACCCCCATAGCGCTGTGCATCTCCCCAAACCCAGCAGGGCTCTGGGAGAATGTGAAGGGTTCAGTTGCCAACAGTGATGGGCAGAACTGTGTGAGATGGCTTTTCGCATCAGCCCCACCAAGAACACGTTAAAAAGAAAAAACTGTATCGTGTCCCACACCGTTATCCTTACTTAACTGTGTAGATATTTAACCTCATTTTTATTATTGCAGAGACACAGGGCTCTTCATATGCACAGTGATCAACATCATTACTCAGATGATTGATAATCAATTTTGAGCTGAATAGATGCAAGGACAAAGCCCCAGGGCAGACCACAGTTCTTCTCAGTTGGCGTTGAAACTCCATTAGGCCAGCTATGAGTTCACCTAAGTATATTATTTCTGACTTTTTTATTCTTCCCCTGATCCTTAATGGAGATCAATGCCTGACCGAAGTTAATGCAGGCGGCATTAAGACATTAATGTAAGACACCACCTAGTAAGACATCATACTCAGGATGAGGTGCAACTTTGGCGTCTTCTTTTAAGTGAGCCAATGCTTGTTACTTTCTTTCCTAGGCAGTCCCCGAACATCTTTTTACATCTAGACTAAAACTGTCCACCAAAAGACAGTGAGTTCCCTTATCTGTAGTCTCCAAGATGACCTTCATCTCCACTATGAAAGCTGGGCCCAGGGATTCCCTGGTGGTGCAGTGGTTGAGAGTCCGCCTGCCGATGCAGGGGACACGGGTTCGTGTCCCGGTCCGGGAAGATCCCACATGCCGCGGAGCAGCTGGGCCTGTGAGCCATGGCCGCTGAGCCTGCGCGTCCGGAGCCTGTGCTCCACAACGGGAGAGGCCACAACGGTGAGAGGCCCGTGTACTGCAAAAAAAAAAAAAAAAAAAAAAAAATAGCTGGGCCATCTGTCTGTCTCCTGGAATCTCTCTCTCATTCTTCGAGATTCCACAAAGATTCCCTCCAAGAACTTCACAATCTCATTTCCAAGATCTTTTAGATCATCTGAGTCAGACAGCTTATCCTCTGTTACAGAAAGCAGGTATTGTATTATTTTCTGACTATTTGGGATTTCATTTCTCACAGGTAGGGCTGTGTCCTTTCTGTATGAACACCATTTTTATATAAAGGAAGAGGAAAATAAAAAAATAACTGAGGCATTCTGGGTTCTTCTCCATCTGTTAACATTATACCATCTGCTCCTTGCTTCTTGCACCAAACAAAATGAAGCAAACAAAATCTCAGATGATTCTGGACTAAAGCTCTGTGACCCTAACGTCAGATAAAAGGAATGCGGCTGAGGGTTTTATGGATTCGAAAGACAAAATATGCTGGGGACCTGGCTTGGGCACAAGGGCGGCTTTCTCTTGCTCTCTCCCCAGGCCTGCGCCAGCCGCCAGGTGCTCACAAGAAGGAATGGAATGCCCTTGACAACCGCACAGGCAGAAACCCTGCCAGTCCTGCACCTTTTCCCCACATGAAGCAGAAGCTGCAAGCTACCATGTGGGTAGGAAACCCTGCAAGGCCCCAGGTCCCAGGTCTGCTGCATCTGAACGAGGGGTGAAAATGAAAGCCACTGCACTGCGCGATCACTGAAAACTCTCCAAAAGGGTAACTGGTCAACTGACAGGTGAAATAAATGGAATGCTAAAAACTACCCCAAGAAAGGCAAAAAAAAGAGGAAAAAGAAACAAAGAACAAACAGGGCAAGTAAAAAGCATTAGGAAGAGGGTAGATATAAGCCCTGCACATTCATAATCATGCAAAACATAAATGGCCTAAATGTTCTGATTAAAAGGCAGAGACTCTCAGATGAGATTCAAAAGAGCAAGGCCACCAACATGCTGCCTGTCGGAAACCCACACTGGAAAGCAGCTTCTCAGTGTCTCATACCATTAGACGGCTCTTCCTGCAACCCAGTATTCCATGCCTTGGCACCTACCCATGGGAAATGAGAACATATGTGCACACAAGTGCTGTATGTTTTGAGTAAAGCAGCGTTAGTCATAACAGGCAAAAACTGGAAATGACTGAAATGTCCATCAGCTGCTGAGTGGAAAAACAAATTGAAGCCTCCTTTTCAACACAGTACTGGAAGTCTCTGCTAATGCAATTGGATAAGAAAAGGAAATAAAAGGTATATAGATTGGACAGGAAGAAATAAAACTGTCTCTGTTTGCAGATGGCATGGTCATCTATGTAGAAAATCCAAAAGAATCATCAAACTCTTGGAACTAATAAGTAACTATAGTAAGATTGCAGGATACAAGCATAAAATACAAGTCAATCACTTTCCTATGTACCAGAAATGAGCGAGTTGAATTTGAAATTTAAAACACAATATCATTTACATTAGCACCCAAAAAAATGAAGTACTTAGCTATAAATCTAACAAAATATGAACAAAATCTGTACGAGGAAAATTACAAAACTGATGAAAAAAATCAAAGAAGAACTACACATCATACGTCATCAGAGAAATACAAATTAAAACAACAGTGAGATACCACTACACACCTGTCAGAATGACCAAACTCTGGAACACTGACAACACCAAACGCTGGTGAGGAAGGGAAGCAACAGGAACTCTCACTCATTGTGGTAGGAAGGCAAAATTGTGCAGCCACTTTGGAAGACAATTTTGTTGTTTCTTATGAAACTAAACATACTCTTATCATATGATCTAGCAATCATACTTCTTGGTATTTATCCCCAAAAGTTGAAAACTTATGTCCACACAAAAACTTGCACGTGGATATTTGTAGTAGCTTTTTTTTACCATTGCCAAAACTCAGAGGCAATCAAGATATCCTTTGGCAGGTGAATGGGTAAATAAACGGATATATCCAGACAATGGAATATTATTCGGCACTAAAAAGAAATAAGCTATCAAGCCATGAAAAGACATGGAGGAACCTTAAACACATATTACTAAGTGAAAGAAGCCAACCTGAAAAGGCTACGTTCCAACTACATGACATTCTGGAAAAGGCAAAACCATGGAGATCAGTGGCTGCCTGGGGTTAGGTGGGAAGGATGATTGGCAGAGCACAGAGGATTTTAGGGCAGTGAAAATATTCTGTATAATATAATGATGGATAAATATCATTATATATTTGTCCAAACACATAGAATGTACAACACTACACGTGGACCCTAATGTAAGCTATGGGCTTTGGGTGATGAGGACGTGTCAGTGTAGGTTCATTAAATATAGTAAACGTACCCTCTAGTGGGGATGTTGATAATGCAGACACTGTACCTGTGTGGGGCAGGGGGTATATGGGAAATCTCTGTAATTTCCTCTCAGTTTTGCTGTAAGCCTAAAATTGCTCCAAAAGAAATCTTTAAAAAACTTTTGGAGTGATCTATCTTTTGCTGTCTTGCTGATGTCAGCAAACATTTTGTATTGACTGATGCTGTGATGGTCATTTGATGTCCTCTCAGATTAGTACACTGTGCACGTTTCTTACCTTACCTTCCCAAGTAAAATCATTTTTCTGCGGAAAGTTAACAACTGAACTTTGGTCCATGGCTCCTACCATCAAAAGGAAAAGGGCCCAAGCTATGTGAGGTAAACTCCCCTCAGAATGAAAGCTGGGAACAAGAAGCAGTCTTTTACCACTTGGACTGGGTTTCTGGAAATGCTATTACTGAGTATATTCACTGGCCATTGGCGTCAGTGTGAAGTCAAGTGGCATCCTGAATTTTCAAGATGAAAGTCCTTCTTCTCCGGCTGGTCAACCTGGAAGCGTGGCTGCAGGAAGCGACCTGTACCTGGGTATCTGATGCCACAGAGGCAACTGTCAATCACCTCAGATGATCCCAGATAACACGCCAGGTGCCTTCACTCTCACCTGGAATACTTCCTTTTGCCTTCTCCCATCCTTCCTCCAAACGCCTTGTCTACAGAAAAACTCCACTTATTCAAGGAGATAAACAAATAGGACTTTTAAGGAATCAAGAAGAAGCATCCGTTTAATACACACCAGCTAGTCTAAAATCAAACCTCATGGTCAGCCTCCTGGGGAGAGAGAGACGATTGTTAAATGTCCTCAGAGTTTCTGGTCTCATGGATAAGTAGATGTCTTATAAATTCCCTGAAGAAAGGTCAAGCCTGTCACTTTCAGTTAAAAAGGAAGGTGCTGCTAAAACACGCTATGTGGTCTGGAAGGAGAATTTCTGGGGTAAGGAGGTCTGTCAGGAGCAACCCTTATTTCCCTCTTCAAACCCACAGGCTTTGGTATAACTAATCCCTCCTAACCAGAGCAGACATAATTCTCTTCACATAGTGTCCATCGACTCTGCATCCGGTTGAGTCATTTCCCAATATTGTTTCTAGGATGAAAGAAAAAAAGTCTCCAGACAGACCAGAGAAGAATTAGGTCCAATTTTAATCTTTACTTTCCCTGGACTGAAAAATCCATGATTCCAAAATCAACCCAATATTGCAGCCAGGTGCTTATCCTTAATTCTAACTAATTTCCTACCCACACCAAGGAAAAATAAATAAATTTTAAAAAGGGAAGTAAGACTTCTAAGTTGACTCTGGCTATGTCGGCAGCTCCTCTGGGTCTTTAATGCATCCCAGGACTCAGATGACAGAGACTTTCAACCCTTTTAATCCATAGAGAGTTTTCCTCACAATGATTTGTTGACAAGGCAATGTCTCTGTACTGCTTAAAGCCAGGGAGAGGGTGTACAGTGGAGATCACAGACACATGCAGAATCACATCTCACACTGAGGCACTGTCATGGAACGCCCCTCACCTGGCAGCACTTGGGGGTGGGGGTGACAGCACCTGCCATACCTGAAGCTGAACCTTGAGTTTGGGTAGTAAAATGATGCCATGCTACGCAGAGGTGAGAGCCCCAGAGCAAAGTCCAGTCTGCACGTCTCGTGAGAGTCTATTTTTCAGTAAAAGTAGTCTTGGAACATGGGATGGTGGAAAGAGCAATTAGCTACCTGGCTGTGGGTAAATCAGTGAATGTCTCTGAGCTCTGCGTTCTCATCTATAGAATGGCAGTCATCCATCCATCTCACGGGGCTTTGTGAGGGTTCCACGAGATAAGGCATAACTTACATCAGTTATGGAGTAGGTTTCCAATTTTAGTTGAACGTGGATCAAACCCCAATCACATTCATACTTTCAAATGAGTCTGTCTTAGTGTAGTAGATTTAAGCAACGTTTTTGTGGTTCCACAGACTGGGCTACCAGCCCAGATCTGACACTTACTATATGAGCATTCTTGGGAAAACAAAATTGTGTGCCTCATTTTCTCCTTTTATAAAATGAGAATATCAATAACTACCTTATCAGGTCAGGAAGATTAGTATGATAAAGGATGTAAGCTTCAACATGGTAGATACCAAAGAGTAAAAGCTGAAAGTATACTAATTTGCTATAATTATAGGATAACCAAATTATATCTCTAGATATCTCCATATAATTATAATTATAGGATGCTCCCCAAAAGGAGAGGCCTTCATCTCTTCATCTCAGGAAGATGAGAGCATTTAGGTCATCTGGCCACTGGGCTATTCGGTCCTCCAGGAAAGGTAATTTATCCAGTAACCCTTAAAGACACAGAAAAATATCTGAAAAATCTGAGTAGTAACTTTCATTACCAAAATATTGTGGATAAGATAAGCTGAACCTACTACATATTTATATCAAGAAATTCTGAGTAAAATGTATCAATCATTCTTTTAAGTATACAGCAAGCAACGTCTACAGAGGTCAGGAATACAGGAGACTGAAAAGCAATGAGGGTGGTCCAGCTGTAGCAGCCCTGGGGGAGGCTCTTCAGGGTCTTTTGTGGTTCTATATAAATTTTGGGATTATTTTTTCCACTTCTGTAAAACATGTCATTGGAGTCTGGATAGGGAGTGCATTGAACCTGTAGATAATTTGGGAAGTATGGACATTTTAACAATATTAATTCTTCCAATCTATGAGTATGGGATTTTCCATTTATTCATTCTTTAATTTTTTTAAAATAGTATTATTAAAAGAGTTCAGCAAGGTTTTTGGATACAAAATCAATATACCCCCCAAAAACCCAATTGTAGGATATCCAATTGCAGAAAACATGGGGCGAGAGGGAGCAGACTTACTGTCCTGCCTGAAACCATCAAAACAAAGATAAAAACAAACAAAATATTTAGAAAAACAGTGAACAGTTTTCAAAACTGGACATAAAGCAATGAAGCAGTGACCCTGAGAGTTGAGGAACAAACGATGTAAGCCCTATACTTGCCCCAGCTTACCGTGTGAGAGTTCCCAGGCCACGGTGTAGGAAGGGGACCCAGGGAGACCATGGAGGATTCCCTGAGTGGAAGGGTTGGAGGTGAGAGTACTGGAGAAAAAAGCAGCTGGGATTCAAGGAGAGAGTATCAGAGACAGAGAAGAACCAACAAACAACCCCAGATATGTGAAGGGTCTCCCTGGAGTATCCAGCAGAGTAATGATCGACACATCCATCTAAGGACACTATGTGAGGCCAGGGAAAGAATCTTGGGGAAGCATCAGAGGGAAGAGTGGCTGGTGTCTGCACAGCCTAGAGGGGTGCCAGACCAGAAAGGGGCATTGGGTAGAAAACACAGAAGGGTCTTGCCTCAGTAGTAGGAAAAAATTAGCCTTTCGTGACTCTGGTCCTGCCTAACAAATATTAAAAACGAAACCTGAAAGGAACAAACTGTTTCCAAGTAACAAAACTATGTCTCAAAACAAAATTCAAGAATACCTAGGGTTTCCCTGGTGGCGCAGTGGTTAAGAATCCTCCTGCCAATGCAGGGGACAAGGGTTTGAGCCCTGGTCCGGGAAGATCCCACATGCCGCGGAGCAACTAAGCCCGTGCGCCACAACTACTGAGCCTGCGCTCTGGAGCCCACAAACCACAACTATTGAAGCCTGCGTGCCTAGAGTCCGTACTCAGCAACAAGAGAAGCCACCGCAGTGAGAAGTCCACACACTGCCACGAAGAGTAGCCCCCGCTCACCACAATCAGAGAAAGCCCGCGCACAGCAACGAAGACACAGTGCAGCCAAAAAATAAAAATTAAAAAAAATTAAAGAATATTTATAGGAATATAAAAATATCCAGCACGCAGCAAGGCAAAATGCATGATGTCTGGTGTCCAACCAAAGATAACCAGGCAGGTAAAGAAGCAGGACAATGCAACCCATAGTGAAGTGAAAATCAGTCAATATAAGCAGACCCGGAAGTGAGAGAGATGCTGGAATTAGCAGACAAGGACGTTAAAACAGTTACTAAAACTGTACTCCACACGCACAAAAAACTAACTGGAGACATGGAAGACATAATAAAAACGACCTAAATCAAACTTCTAGAGATGAAAACTGTAATGTGTGAGTTGAAAAATACACTGGGTGGGATTGGTAGAAGATTTGACATTGCAGAAGAGTGAAATGGAAGCTATAGCAATAGAAACTGTCCAAAATGAAACAGAGAAAGGAAAAATAATTTTAAAAATGAAGAATGGCAGTGAGCGGTGGGACAACTTCAAACAACCTAAGATATGTGTAACTAGAATGCACGAAGGAGGGGAGAGAGAGAAGGTACAGAAGAGCTGGCTGAGGATACGACGGCTGAAGAGATACATGCACCCATGTTCACTGCAGCATTATCCACACTGGCCCGGATATGGAAACAACCAAGTGTCCACTGATGGTGGAGTGGATAAAGAAAATGTAGTATATACAAAAACTGGCATATCAGTCAGCCATAAAAAAGAAGGAAATCCTGCCTTTGTGACAACATGGACGGACCTTGAAGACATTACGCTCAGTGACCTAAGTCAGATGGGGAAAGACAAATACTGTATGATCTGACTTATACGTGAAATCTGAAAAAAAAAACTCACAGAAACAGAGAACAGATTTGTGGTTGCCAGAGGTGTGGGGTAGAGGGTGGGTGAAATGGGTAAAGGTAGGAACTTCCAGTAATAAAATAAACAATTTCCGGGGATGTAATGTACAGTGTGTTGACTGTGGTTAACAATATTGTACTGCTCATTTGAAAGTCGCTAAGAGAAGTAAATCTTAAATTTCTCATCGCAAACTTTGTAACTGTGTGGGGATGGATATTAATTAGACTTACTGTGGTGATCCTTTTGCAATACATACAAACAACAAGTCATTATGTGGTACACCTGGACAATTACAATGTTATATGTCAATTATATCTCAACAAAAGTGGGAAAAAAGAAAATCTTATGAATGGAATACAGATGACATCATATCAAAATTTGTGAGATGTTCCTAAAGCAGGAAGCAGGGGGCAATATATTGCACTAAACACTTATATTTTAAAAAAGAAAGATCTCAAATCAGTGATTGACTTTCACTTTAATAAACTAAGAAATGAAGAACAAATTAAAGTAAACAGAAGATGGGAAAAATTAACAGTCAGAGCTGTAGGGGAGGAGGAAGTTTTCCTCAACCCTCTTATGGTCTCTGGTTGGGTCTGAAAATTGAACTGACAAAGGCAGATTAACAGGAGAAAAGCACGCACATTTTATTGAATGTGAGCGAAGGCCCTGAGAAATGACCAGAGCGGGAAGTCTGCGCCTTCCAGACAAAGAAACAATAAACTCGCGAAGAAGTGACAAGTCAAAGTGCTCTGGGCTTGGAGCAGTAAACGGCGAAGAAGTGCTGGGAAGATAAGGGCGAGTTTATGAGGTTTGTATATGGCCTTGTTGGCCTTAAACTCCTCAGCTCCAGTGAGGAAGAGGTTCCCCCCACTCCTGGTGCAGGGAGGGCACCTCTCACAGGGGAAATTTATCTCCTGCTTTTAGGGAAGAAGGGTGAGGAGGGCGAAGGTCAGAGTGAGCTTCCTGCTTCTGCCATGTTAAGATACTCAGTATGTCAGGGTGCCTTATTTGGGGTGGCATGTCCTGGACCCCATCAGAGCAGAACTCAATGAAATAGAAAACAGGAAAATAATAATCACTGAAACTGAAACCTGATTCTTTGAGCTGATCAATAAAATAGATAAACTTTTAGCCGGATTGATCAGAGAAAAAAGGAGAGAAGGCACAACCCAACGGCATTACAGTTGAGATGATGACATCCTACACAGGCCACAGGTAATGAAAGGATGCGGGAGTATGTCAACATGTGAGCCAATAAATTCTGGAATTTATGTGAAATGAACAATTCCTTGAAAGACACAAACTACCAAAGCTCACTCAAGAAATGTAGGCATCTTAAATACCTCTCTCTCTCTCTCTCTCTCTCTCTCTCTCTCTATATATATATATATATATATATATAAAAGTGAATCTGTAGTTGAAAACCTTCCCACAAAGGAAAGTGCAGTGTCTTCACTGGTCAGTCCTACCAATATTTAAGAAAGAAATAACACCAGTCATACACAAACTCTTCAAGTATACTGAAGAAGAAGGAACCCTTGACAACACATTCTGTGAGGCCATCATCACCCTGATACCAAAACCAGACAAAAATTTGATAAGGAATGACAAAATTTTAGACACCCTTTGTGATAGTGAGATTGGAAATATGTAAATTTCTTCAGGAGAGAAAAATGGATGACTATAGGGGGATATATCTACATTTGAAGACTGGATGGGCAGTGTTGCAGTGAATGAACCAAAACTGCATAAAGCTAAAAAAAATTGAGTTAATATTGAGTTAAATAATATTGAGTTAAAAAAAGTAGATTTCTATAAAATTAGAATTTTTTTTTCTTTTTGCAGTACACGGGCCTCTCACTGTTGTGGCCTCTCCCGTTGTGGAGCACAGGCTCCGGACGTGCAGGCTCAGCGGCCATGGCTCACGGGCCCAGCCGCTCCGCGGCATGTGGGATCTTCCCGGACCGGGGCACAAACCCGTGTCCCCTGCATCGGCAGGCGGACTCTCAACCACTTCGCCACTAGGGAAGCCCTAAAATTAGAATTTATACAAAAACTATACATACAGTATGATGACACTTAAAGTTTTTAAAACACACAAAATAATTACAGATTGTTTATGCAAACATACATATGTAATAAAGGTATAAAACACACCAGTGGATGAGAAATACCAAATTCAGAATAATGGCTGCCTTTGGGGAAGCAGGAGAGGACTGGTCTTAGGGAAACATCACATAGCATGCTTTGATGGAATATGTGATGTTGTATTTATTTTTTTAAGCTATGTGAAGCAAATATGGCTAAATGATAAAAACTGACAAAAACTGGTCAATTTAATTGGTCAAAATTGGTGTTTTACAGCTCTTCTTTATATTATTTCCTACACTTTTCTGTTAGGCTTGAAATAAATACCCCATGATAAAGCCATCATGGTTTGGAAAGTAGGTTAGCAGATGTGTTCTGCAGACTCGCTTCTGGCCTCACAAAGAGGCCGCCACACACCCAGGAAGCCCCTTTATGTGGCTTGGACCACGAGGCAAATGTTCTCTCACACCATGCAGGGGTCTAATTTACTGAGATGCTCCTGGGTCCAGGCTGACTTTGATTCCCTGATGGGCATCTGCTTTTAAGAACGCTCCCTTCATGACCTTTGCGCTGTGCCAGGCTTTCAAAACACTTCCCAGATCACGCCTTTAACTGTGACCCTCCTAAAGGAAAAAGACACAGAGCCGCGCAACCAAAGTAAACTCATCTGATGCTCGAGAATTTCTGTTGGAAAGATAGACGGGTTTAGACTCACCAAAGCTGATCTTTAGACGGTTTCAGAAAGAAAGTCTCCCTTGGTGAGAGATGGGCTCTGGTGGGGTGGTGCCCGGGGAGATGGAAGACGTAGCTGATGCTTCTGGTGGGATAACCCTTCGCATCTTCCCCCCGTAATTGTTATCGAAATACTTTTCCTCCTTAATTTGGAAGCTGCTTAATCTTCTTTCAGCACGTCTCTTGGCAAAGCTGCCCCGAAACACAGGCAGAAGTTTTTGTTAATAAATCTCACATTTGTCTCCATCAATACATATAAATTACCTCTCCCTCGGGGCAAAGAGAGGGACTTACATAAATTTCCCAGAAAAAAAAAACAGGATGATGAGATGATTTCCTCTGCTCCCAACAAGATAAAAAATAACAAACATCACACCTTTTCCTTTTTCGCCTGGTAGAAAACGGAGATTCCAGACTGGCCTAGATTCAACTGCTCCTGAGTCCTTTCACATTCATGTCAAACTGCTTCAGCCTTTGTTCCCTACAGCCAGGATTAAAAATTTAAAACTTCCAACTTCTCTCTTTGTTACTATATTATTATTTTTTAATAACAGTGTGACTGGGGGCATGAAGCAGAGGCTCGGGACTCCTGGGAGAGGGGGGCCAGACCCGCCTTCTGAGTCACACCCAGCACCCGGCCAGGGGCCTGGGGTGTCTTTGGGAGGAGCGTGGTTTTCTGAAGGGAAGCCTCACCCAGATGTTATTTGTAATAATTACAGAGATATTAGACACCATTTCATATAAGCCCTTCTTACAACTGCTCAAACTTCCTGTCTATAACACTTCGGGGTTCTTTTGCAAAAAACAAACTTAATTTAAGTTATAATGTTTATTTTTAAAGTATGTCAGGTGCAGAAACTGTGGAAGAATACAGAAATCACTTGCAGTAACGGGAGCGCTAAGAGACAGTCACCAAAGGTACGTATTTTTTTTCTTAAAGGCTCTCCCGGTGGGTTCGTCTCCCTTCAGCCTTGGTGGGGTCCTCCAGGGCTCTTCGAGGACACTGTTTCTCATCCTTCCAGACGCACGAGAGGGGCGCTTCCCGCCCTTTGTGAGTCGGATGTGTCTGCGTGTGCCGTCTCTGCATCGTGCTTGGCTTTACGCCGAGTCCGCGCTCACGGCCCTCCCTGGAGGGGGCCCCTTGGGCCCAGCAGAGAAGGCAATCTACATCTAAGGGAGACCCAAGGTCCGAGCAACTCAGAGCCACCTGTGGTTTTCCAAACTCAGGGCAGGTGTCCTCACAGGTGAACGGTCCTCAGGGTTCCAGTGTCCACCCAACCTGGGCAGGAAGGGGACGGAATCGCTCGCCCAGGCTGAGAGCAGCCCTGGGGTCCACAGTCGGCAGGATGCTGCTTGCTCCCTGTAGGCCCCTCCGGCCGTGGCCTTGGGGTCAGGGTCAAGGTCAGGGCCAGGGTCAGGGTCAGGTTTAGGATTTGGAACTCGGCCTAGGAACAGGAGAAAAGAAGGAGGGGCAGAGCCTAGTGATGGTTTTGTGGAAACACCAGGCTGTCAGGTCAGGTGCACAGCTGGGCATCGCTCAGCCCGCTGAGCCAAGAGAAAGGGCTGGGTGCACGTGGTCACTGGGGCCTTCGGTGACGGGCCGCCCTGCTGTGGGGACGGCACCGCCCAGCGCCCAGCAGCGGTGACGGGGTCTCACCTGCCAACGGGAGGCGGGGCTGACAGCCGTTAACAACGTCTTCCATCAGTTTCTGCTTTGGCTTAGAAGGCGAAGAAAGAGAACAAGGCCTCAGCTCCTCAGGGAAACAAACACAAGCCCTATTTATGCTGTTTCTGCTCCTCCATTAAGAAGGCTGCAGCGTTCAGGAGTTAGCTCTGCTTTGGGGCAGCAGGTACGTGGCAGCATGGGAACTGGCGCTCCGGGTCTGCCCTCCCCCTCCGCATGTCCCGCACCTTCCCCTCTCCTGCACCCAGAGTCACCCTGTGGACCCCGGGGCCCTGTGGGACAGCAAGGACTGTCCAGTGTCCTGTCTCCGTCCCTTCATCCCTCCAGGAGCCCCTGGAGGACAGCACGGAGGACTCGAGTTTTGTGTTTTGGGGGGTTTTCCTACAGTTGTGGCAGTCCTGGGGTTCTCCCCAGCTGGTCAGGGCAGCCACGGTCATGGTCCCTTATTTGTGACAGGGCCCCGCCGAGGGGGTCCCTTCCTGCGCCCGACACCGCCCTCCCAACCCCCTACCCGAAGATCCGACTGCTCTCTCCTCCCAGCACCCAAGCCTCAGGGGCAGAGAGACAGGAAGGACCCTGTGGACGATTTAGGGAGAAGAGACGTCTCCTTAGGATAAAACATGGCAAACCTTTCTCAGCTGAGTTAAAACTTAGCTACAGTCACACTAAATCAAATAAAAATAACATCGGCCAGTTGGTAGCATTTTTTTGCGAGCCAGGCCCCAGATACGGGGTTCCTGTGCTGTGTCATCTAGTCTCACGCCTGGATGGGCGGCCTGGAAGCTGCCGGCGTCTGAGCCTTTAGGCGGAGGCAGAACTTGAACCCAGACCGTTGAAGTCTGCCCCCTGTGCCCTTAAGTCCTGTGTTTGCTGCCTCAACGAGAAACAGCCCTGGCTTCCAGGTGTGTTCTGAGTTACGCTGTCGGCCAGGTGCAGCCACGGGGTGAGGGTCCCGGGCAGCACGAGGCCGGCGACACCCAGTTCCCTCCTCCAAGCCGGGCTCCTCCACTGGCTCCCCAGGAGAGCGAGGCCGGCAGCAGCCTCCGCCCCCTCCGCTCCTGCTGTCCTTTGCACACAAGCTCCTGCTGTCCGTCTTCTGCTGTTCGCCTGTGGTTTTGCAGGTTTTGTTGTATTTTTCAAAACAGAGACATCTACATTCTGAACAAATTTCATCAAAAATTGATTCCCAGCAGAGAGAAGGTGCAAATCAAAATGGAAATGCTTGAAGCTTGCAGGCGGCTTTACATTTTGGAGCAAACAATCATAGTTTTCCCTTTAGAATGTGGCCCAGCATCCTGAGAAAACAGGTCACCATGGTGATTGCGCTGTGTCTGCTGCATCCGGAGCAGATGACACCAGGTCCTCTCCTAGCTAAACAGTCCACGTTAGAGGACAATTCCTTCCTTATTATTGCCTGATATCGTGGTGGTATTAACACCCAATGCTCGCCTCACCTTTAATGAGGTTTTCATTTTCGTAGGCTCGATAGAAATCGACTGACGGTTAGAGAAAATTTCATCGAAGTGATATTTGTGCAAAATACTTGGTCTGAACAGAAGAATGACTTTCGACTGTCCTTGTTCAGATAGCACGGAATCTGGATTAGGTTCGGTCAGGGTCCATCAGAGGAAAGAGTTGGCTTTAACTGTGTCTCCAGCTGCCTGTGTTCTGAGCAGGGGAGGGGGCTCCCAGCCCCCATGCGTTCTGGGCGCCTGGTCTACGCGGCACCTCGGGCCTCCATCGCCCCGCCCAGTGTCTCCCCTCTGCTCACACATGCAGGTGTGGCCAAAGCAGTTCTGCCCGGTTTCCCTGCCAATACCCTACTTTGAAAGCACATCGCTATCCTAGTTGCAGTGGATGGTCATGTAGTTACTATTATCCCGAAACTGTGAGTGCCAGTGGGAAGACGGTGTCATTTGTTCAGGAAAACTGACCTGGGCTACGCTGGTTCATCGGGCCTGAGAGCCCTACCTGCTCCCAACAGAGCGGGAAGGAACCACGGGGCTTTGGACTCGGCACATCCTGGCTTTGGGCAGGGAGCGGCCAGAGGGGAAAGGGAGGCCAGCAGCCTTCAGCTGCTGGAACATCGTGGCGAGATCGACTGGGCCCCCACTCGCCAGTCGCAGCCTGTCCGCTGGTGTCTTGGGGACAAGTCCCACCACCCTCACCTCTGCCCCCTGGAGCTAAGAGCAGGGCCGGGAGCTCGGGTCAGCAGCTGTGGCCCGCGGGCCGGATGTGGTCCAGGCCTCCACCTGCGGGCACAGTTAGGAATGGCATCTACGTTTCCTCTTCAGTTCCCATTTCTGTCTGACAGGGAGGGAGGCCCAGGGATCAGAGTGCATATGACGCCACATTTCTTCCCTCCCTCCTTCCCTTCCTTGTTCAGGAACTGTTCTTACTTAAACCTGCTTTTCCTGGTTCCATCCATCCACGTGGGGATGAAAGGGCCGCATTTTTCCAAAGTCCGGTGTGCTCATTCCATTTGACTTACCGATGTAAGTGGCCTGGAGTTGTTTTACATTTTTAAAAGGTTGGAAAAAATCAAAAGAAGAGAATATTTCATGATACAGACAAGTTATATAAAATTCCAGTGTCCAGAAATAAAGTTTTATTGGTGCCTGGCCACAGTGACATACGGCTGCATTTGAGCTGCAGACAGCAGACTTGCACAGATACCACAGCGACCCTGTGGCCCAGATAGCTGACAATGTTTGCCCTCTGGTCCATTTCAGAAAACAATCTGCCGACCCCTGGCCTGGAGTACGCAGGCGTTCCTGTGTAGACGGAAATATCCCATCAGGGCTTGTCCCGGAGTGTTTTCCTGATTGATGGGCACTGTTGATGCCAACTTTTGCTAAATCATTTGACCTTTCTCTTTAATCATTTTAAAAGTAATATACATTTGTAACAGATTAAAAAAAAATATGAGATGTATATGTTGCAAGTCATTTTTAGTAGCCCCTCCTACCCCCCACCAGCCCCGTCCCTCTGCGGTAACCACTGTTCACATCCCAGTGTTTTTTCTGCTGAGACACAGACTGTCATTATCGCTCCTTTAGGAAAAGGGATTGTGCACGCACGAAGCTCTGCCACTCGTTTTGTCTCACTAAACACTGGACATCCCTTCAGATCAATTTGGACATCATTGCTTCAATATTTTTAATAAATGCATAATATTCCATAGCAGACTTGGAATAATTTATTCAACTCTGCCTCATCCATGAGCATTCAAGGTCATTACCTTTTTTTTTTTTATGACTTTAAGTTCTGAAAATAACAATTTTTTGTATTCTGGTGTTTCTATACTAGTGCTTTTATTCTGTAGGATAGATTCCTATGAGCAGGATTGGTAAGTCAAAGAGAACAGGTATTTCTCACCTTAATACACAGTATATTGCAAGATTTCTTTCCAAAAATGGTAGTAGCAATTCACGCTGGCTAGTAAGGACACAGGGCAATGGACATCTTTCACCTTGGGGCTTGAATATTTTTTTGCCTTAAAAAAAATTCTCTCATAAAATGCAACTCTTTTTTTTTTTTTTAAAGATAAATTCACATTTTAAGGCTTAATGGCTTGAAGAGAGCAGTCTAGGTTAGGGGGCTTATGCTGCATGAGGAAGACTTTCTTGGGATGGAAGACCAGACGCCAAGCCAGGGCCCATCTGCGCCCGCCCGGTGTGGGCCCTCACCGGGTGTCTGTGAGAAGGCGGGGGGGCGGGGTGAAGGGATGTGACAGACGTGTGCCCGGACAGGGCTGGGGGCTGGAGAAAGAGGACAGAGCAGAGACGGGCCCTGCCGCCAGGCCCGCCCTGGAGCCATGCCACCGCAGCTGCTCCGAACCCCACCTGCTGGATGGCAGCCGACGGCTGACCATCGCTGATTCTACTGGGTGTAGAAAGAACACATATTTTGTTTCTAAAATTCAGCAGCTTCTTTAAAAAAAAAAAAAAAAATTAAAGTAAGTCTCCATTTTAACAGATCCCTTTGCTCAAATAAACTTCAAATGTTTAACTAGCCTGGCCTCGCATTCCTGGGTGGGGTAGGGACAATAATCGTTGTATTTATTTTCTTTTTTCTGTAAAAAAAAGGAAGGTACAGAAACCTTAAGTGATCTCATTTCTCTTCAAAGAGCAAATCAGCCTTGCAGGCAGACTCTGGAGCCCACCGTGAAGGAGTCAGAAAAAGCACGTGTCTGTTCCCGGAACTTGTCCCGTGCTTCGCGCCTTTGCTTCTGCTCTGAACCCCGACCTGCTCTCCTGCTCCGCTCGGTGCTGGCCCGGCTCCAGCGCCGTCTCCACCACCGGCTGCCCGGGGCCCCCCAGACGGAACTCAGGCCCCGAGCCCTGTGTTCCCACCGGGGCCTCCCCACGGCGGTGTCCCCTCCCCAGTACCCGGCCTTGGGAGGGTTCCTTACCCCTCTACTCAATGAATACAAAACTAGTTCCTACGGCAGAGGTGGTTCTAAAAGTTAGACGAAAGAATGCACTTAGACGGTGCTTCCCCAGGAGCCATCGCTAAGAACAATCATTATTCGTGCAATACTAAGGAACAGCGCACACTCACAGTGCGTTTCGGGTGGGTGGGCCCTGGGCACCCCCTCTCCCTGGGGGACGGGCAGCAGGACTGAGTCAGGCCTGCACGACGGGCCCCTGCCCCCCAGACTGGGGTCCCCGATGCCCCGCAGGCCTTGTTCAGAGAAGTAGGAACACCCGCTGCATGCGCCCTGCTCTCCGAAAGGCCCATCGACATCTGGGTCTGTGCACGGTGGACTCAGCTCGAGAGGCTGCAGTGACAACAGCCCAGGAGGGGACCGAGTTTGTCCAGGTTGTGCCCAGACCAACCTTGGATGAGAAGCTCCTGTTCCTTCCTCAGCAGGCAGCGTGAGGGCTTCTGTGCCGCCTTTCTGAAGACATGAGAAACCGTACCCAGAGAACTTTCAGGTTTCTGAGAAGACTGGCACATCTGCATACGTGTACATGTTTTCATAATTTACTATTTTCATTTTCTCGGAACAACTTTGGCCAACAAAAAATTAATCTGCATCCTTTGATCTATTTAGTCAACAAATAGTTATCACATGCCTACCACATGGCTGTCAATTTAACTGTCAAACCACGCCCCACCCACCCTCCAGGATAAATAAAGAGCCTCCCAGGGCTGGCGCTCCTCAGAGGTGCTGATTCTCGGATGGAGAGGGGCTATTTACTGCCAGACCCTCTTCCAAATGCACCCCAGGTGTAAGTTTATTCAGTCCTCGTGACAAGCCTGCGAGAAGACTTAAGTACCCCTGTTTCACAGGTGAGGAAACCGAGGCACAGAGAAGTGGAGGAGCCTGTCCAGGGTCACCCAGCTGCTAAGTAGCAGAGGCAGGATTTGAACCCAGGCAGTCTGGCGCCAGCTCTGCGCTCTTAAACGCTTTGTTACGTGTCTCTGCTACAACATACAAATGGTGAGTGACTGCATGGAGAACCAGGTGGGCCTTAGCTACGAGTTACGGGGATGGGTGTGGGACAGAGGGCGAAGACTTCATGCACGTCCACGAGGCCCCGTCAGCTTGGCACTAAACGTGTAAAGGGTGGAGGAGAGAGAGGTGAAGCCCGGGAAGGTGGTGGAGGGGGCACATTGCTGCCCAGCAGTTAGTGTGACAGCAGCGCCCCTGGACGCCAGGGGACAGAGCTCGCGAAGGAAGGTGGAGTTTAATAAGGGATCCGAGGGGCCTGAGCGTATTCTTTGAGCAGCACTTCAAATGTAGGCACTCGCTTCACTCCAGCCAAGCCTGAGGCTCCGTGCATACGAGGAAACCTGCTTCTTTTTCCCCTCGGCCACGGAGGCGGTTCCAGGCCAGCAGGAATTTGGCTCCAGATACCACCGGAGAGGTGCACGTGACACCACCACTGTCCCGCAGCGGCCAGGAGCTCACGGTGCTTTTGTCCAATTTCATCTCAGATGCTACTGTGCTCCTGAACAGTAAAGACACTTGGTAACAGAAGAACCCAAAGGCTGCACAGATTCAAGCTGAACAGACTCAGATTTGACTTAGTCCCCAGACTGCTCGAGAAGGAAACCAGAAGCTGTGCTGGTGAGGCCCGTCAGGCTGAGATGGTGAGGGAGCCACTGGGGGACCCGCGTGGGGTGAGGGGCACAGCCCGCGTGTAGCCGCGGGACAGAGAGACCCAGGCAAGGCCAGAGTCACGGTCTCCCCGGCGTGGCCGGGACAGCCACCAACAAGTGTGAGTTCAAGCGAACAGTCCCAGCCGGCACCCACCTGCCCAGCTGGGGACTCTGGTCTCTCCTGCACATCAAGGTGACATGGGGCCACCCACCTCTCCTGGCCACTGTTCCCGCCATCCAGGGCCAAGGGCTGAACAGCTCGCCCATCCTCCTGCCGCATGGTTTCTGCTCTCGTGCGGCAGACACTTCCCGGAACTGCGTCCCTCCTGACAGACCGCCTGCCCCTCTCCCGGGTCCTTCCTGACAGAGTGTGCATGTGTGCACTTGTGCGTGCATCTGCGTACATGTGTTCCTGAGTGTACACATGTGTGCATGCACACACGTGTGCCTTGCATGTACATGCATGCACTTCCATGCTTATGCATGTGTGAGCATGTGTGCACACTACTGAGTGTGTATATGTACACACGTGTGCCCCAGTCAGCTTCTCTAAGGAGGGGATGGAAGGGCCCTGGGTCACTCACCGCTGGGTGTCCGGCCGGGCAGGCATGGGCCCCTCTCCTGATCCACTGTGGGCAGAGAAGTGTAGCCCCGAGGTGGCCGGCACATACAAGCCCCCTTGCCCCATGGTTCAGAGGGGACCATAGGGTGGCACACGATCAACATTTTCTTTCCGGTATAACACACCGTCCTGTCTTCCACACACTGAACAAAATGGCAAGCGTGCTAGGATGTACAAACGAGAGAGGAAGGTGGGACTCTTCCCCAGCCACGGAAGCAGGTCGAGGAGAATTAAGGAAAATGTTGCGTTTCGTGGTAGACGGGCTTTATCCAGTCCCTGGGATCAGTTTTCCCCTGAAGTGCAGGAGTCGTGAACAAGGGCCTGTAAACACCTGGAAACCTGCCTCCTTCCCGGCACCGAGTGCCGTGGAGAGACCAACGGTGCCGTCCGCGCGGGGCCACGGGGACGTCACCTCTAAGCCCCTCCCGGCGACCAGGCCGAGCCTGTGACCCCAGGAAGCAGCATCACTTGATAAGAACCAGTTATTGGTTCAGGCCAAGAACCTCCAACTTCAAATTTATCAAAACTGTTTCAACACAGTTTCAAATCCTTTGTCAAGTGCAGGTGAAGGAAGACCTTTCAAGGTCATGAGTCAGCCCCGAACGAGAGTGAGTGACAGATTTTTCAACTCGCCTTTCACTCCCTTTGAAATTTAGGTGAATTCTGAAAAATAAAAAGTATTATGTTCCACAAGTCAAAGAAAACTGTAACTGTGTTGTCAAAGCGCTGTTCGTTGTGTGGGGTTTGCCAACGTAACTTTATAACACGTGTGTGGTGTTTCTGAAAACCTGTCAGC
The DNA here is from genome assembly GCF_964374135.1 of Grampus griseus. NCBI lineage: Eukaryota > Metazoa > Chordata > Mammalia > Artiodactyla > Delphinidae > Grampus > Grampus griseus. Next base: position 86,616,252 of record NC_139007.1, read on the forward strand.
CCCCTAAGGCAGGGGGTCCCGTGAGCTTTTCTCCCCCAGCCTGATAGATGAACACATCACATTTCATTTTATTTCACAGCACACTTTCCAGTGGCCTTGCAGTTGAGAAGCAAACCATCAGATCTGACCTTTTATCTTCCTTCGTACCGGGTAAAGACAAGTAAATACTTAACGGCTGCGTCCTCTTTCCTTAGCTCTCACGGGTGTCAAGTGCAGGTAACACCCGAGAGGCTGACATGAAATGCCAATGTTCTTTTTCTCTAAAGATCTCATATTTTATTTTATTTAATAACTTTAAAAATTGGGAAAAGCATAGCTACTGTTTTTAAATTTACCCGAAGGCTCTGTATGAAAGAACACATTTGCACAATATACAAAAGGAAGGAATGATTACTACCTGTTGATTCCACAGCAAGGTTTTGCAACAGGACCAGACCACTGTTGGATATTTCTTTTTTGTGTGTGGGGGGGTCAAGTTTATTAAGGTAGAATTCCATACAATAGAAGGCACCCATTTTAAGTGTAGAATTTGACAAATTTTGGCAAATGTTACCTCCATTTGTGACATCCACGGTCAAGACCGCTCCTCCCAAAATGTCCCCTGTTCTTTGGAGTCAAATCCATGTTCCGCTGCCCTGGCCCTGGGCAATCGCTGGTCTGACTTCTGTCACTATTAGTTAGTTTTGCCTCTTCTAGAACCATATCATCATATCGTTGAAATCATACAGTAAATATACTTTTGTGTCTGACTTCTGTGCAGCAAAATGTTTCTGAGATTGGTTCATCTTGTACGTATCAGTGGTTAGTTTCTTTTTACTGTGGAATACATTTTCTTCGTATAGATATACATTAATATGTTATATATTCTTCTGGTTTTGGACATTTGGGTTGTTTCCAGTTTGGAACGATTATAAATAAAATCGCTATTAACATTTGTGTACAAATTTCCTATGGACCTGTGTTTTCATTTCTCTTCAGTAACCAACTAGGAGTGGAATTACTGTATGTTTAACTTCATAAGAAACTGCTGAACACTTTCTCCAAGTAGTTGTGTTATTTTACATCCCCAGTAACAGTGCGTGAGCTACGATTATTTCTCCTCCTTGCCAACATTTTAATTTCATCATCTAGAGAGTGTGAGGTGGTATTTCCTTGTGGTTCCCTGACGACTAGTGCCTTCGGGTATCGTTTCATGTGCTTATGAGCCATTCATATATCTTCTTTTGTGAAATTTCTATTCAAAGTTTTAGTCTGTTTATTATAGGGTTACCCACTTTAATATTATTGAGTTGTTGGAATTCTTTATCTATTCTGTTTTCAAATCCTTGGTCAGATCAATGGATTGCCAATATATTTTCCTCCCAGTCTGTGAGTAGCCTTTTCATCTTGACAGTGTCTTTTGAAGAAGTGAGCTTTTAATTTGGATGAAGTAAAATTTACCAAGTCTTTCTTTTAGGTTTAGAGAGTTTTGTTTCCTAAAAAGCATCGCCCTCTCCAATGCTGCAAAGGTTTTAATTTTTGTCTTTCAGACACTGCACAGTTTTGGGTTTTATATTTAGGTTTGTGATTCAAATTAATTTTTGTGTATGATGTGATGGGAAGGCCGGGGAAATATGTGGAGGTCTGGTTGTTTCCAGCAAGAATTGTTGAAAAGAGACTATTTTATTCCCATTGGAGTACGCTTATGGAAACTATCAACCATACGTGTGTGGGTGTATTTCTGGAACACTTACTCTCTTCCATGAATTTATAAATTTAAACTGCTAAATTTTATTTTCTAATATTTTGTACATGTTTTTACAAATATGTTCACGACAGATACTGTTCTTGTAATGTTCTCATTTGAGTATGTGTTATGTTGACCTTATGAATCAAATTAGGAAGTGTCCCTCCTCCTAAACTTTCTTAACGTGATTGCAGAATTGCTTTTACTTTTTATAGTAAGTAAAAAAGAATAAATACATAGAATAAAGTGAAGTTACCCGGGCCTGGAGTTTTCATTGTGAGAAGGTTTATCATGGTGTATTTTATTTATTTAATAGATAGTGGGCTACATAGGGTTTTTGTCTTTCCTTGAGTCAGCTATATGTTTTAAAGAATTCATCCATTTCTTTTTATTATTATTATGGTAAAAAAGACATAACATTTTGTATACCATCTTAACCATTTTTAAGTGTACAGTTCAATAGTGTTAAGTATATTCTCATTGATCTCTGCAACTTTTTTATCTTGTAACACTGAAACTTTACATCAGTTAAACACTAATTCCCCTCCCTACTCGCCCCAGTCCTCTATAGCCACCTCTCTTCTTTCTGTGATCCTGAGTACTTTAGATATTTCATATGAACAGAACCGTACAGTATTTGAGTATTTGTCCTTCTGTAACTGGCTTATTTCACTTAGTATAATGTCACATGTTATAGCATGTGACAAAATTTCCTTATTTTTTACGGCTGAATAGTATTCCATTCCATATATATCATATATGATACACGTATACCACGTTTTCTTTATCCATTTATCAGTTGAGAGCACTTAGGTTGCTTCCACCTTTTGGCTATTTGAATAATGCTGTGATAAGCACGGTGTGCAAATATTTCTTGGAGATCCTGCTTTGAATTCTCTTGGCTATATACCCATAAGTGGGATTACTGGGTCAATGGTAGTTCTATTTTTAATTTTCTGAGGCATCCGCATATAGTTTCCATAATGGCTGCACCATTTTACATTCCTATCCATAGAGCACAAACGTACCATCTTCTCCACATCCTTGCTGACACTCAACTATTTTCTGGTTTTTGACAGTGGCTTTCCTAGTGGGTGTGAGGAAACATGTCATTGAGGTTTTGGTTTGCATTTACCTGATGGTTAGTGATGTTTTGCATCTTTTCAGGTGCTTATTGTGTATGTCTTCTTTGGAGAAATGTCGATGCAAGTCCTTTGCCCACTTTTAAACTGTGTTGTTTCTGCTATTGAATTGTAGACATTTCTTATATTTTCTGAATTTCAACCCCTTATCAGATATATGAATTGCAATTACTTTCTCCCAGTTCTAGGTTTCCTTTTCACTCTGTTGATTGTTTCTTTTGATGTGAAGTTTTTTTAATTTAATGTCATTTCGTTTGTCTAGTTTTGAATTTGTTGCCTGTGCTTTAGGCCTCATATCCAAGAAATCATTGCCAAATCCAATGTCTTAAAGGTCTTCCCTTTGTTTTCTTCTAGAAGTTTCATAGTTTTAGGTTACATTTAGGTCTTTGATCCACTCTGAGTTAATTTATGTATGTGGTATAAGGATCCAACATTCTTTTTGTCCATTTCTTTTAATTTTTCAATTATATTGCCACCTAACCTTTTATAATATTCACTTATTTTTCTTTTAATGTTTATAGGATCTGTAGTAATGCTTTCTCTTTCCTTCCTGATTTTTTATTGCATGTTTTCTCCTTTTCCTTGACCAACTAGATAGAGGTTTCTCAATTTTCCACATCTTTTCAAAGAAGAGCTTTCAGTTTTATTGATTTTCTCTGTAGTTTTCCTGTTCTCTATTTCATTGATTCTACTACTTTCTTAATTATTTTCCTTTTTCTTCTTACTTTGGGTTTCATTTGCTCTCATTTTTCTTGCTTTACGTGGTAGAAGAGCATTTAGATCTTTCTTCTCTTCTAATACAAGCATTTAGAGCTATACATTTCCCTGTAAGCACAGTTTTACCTGCATCCCACAGATTTTGATATGCCTGTTTTTATTATCACTCAGTTCAAAATATTTTCTAATTTCCACATATTTAGTCTTTCACCAGAGTTTTCCATAAATCCTTTGTTCTTGATTTTTTTAATTTAATTCTGTCTTTGCCAGAGAGCATGCTTTGTATTATTTCACTCATTTTAAAGTTACTGAGATTGTATTATGGCTCAGAATACAGTCTAAATTGGTGAATGTTTCATGCGCACTTGAAAAGAATGAATATGCTGCTGTTGTTGAGTGGAGTGTTCTATAAATGGCAATTAGATAAATTTGTTGGATAGTTTTATTCAAATCTTGTATATATTTAATAGTTTTCGGTCTAGATGTACTAAAAGTTACAGAGAGGACCACTGAGATCTCCAGTTATAATTGTGGGTTTGTCTATTTTCCCTAGAAGTCCTGTCAATTTTTGACTTATGTGTTTTTGACTTATGTGTTTTTGACTTATGTGTTTATGACTTATGTGTTTATGACTTATGTGTTTTTGACTTATGTGTTTTTGACTTATGTGTTTATGACTTATGTGTTTATGACTTATGTGTTTTTGACTTATGTGTTTATGACTTATGTGTTTATGACTTATGTGTTTTTGACTTATGTGTTTATGACTTATGTGTTTATGACTTATGTGTTTTTGACTTATGTGTTTATGACTTATGTGTTTTTGACTTATGTGTTTATGACTTATGTGTTTATGACTTATGTGTTTATGACTTATGTGTTTTTGACTTATGTGTTTATGACTTATGTGTTTTTGACTTATGTGTTTATGACTTATGTGTTTTTGACTTATGTGTTTTTGACTTATGTGTTTATGACTTATGTGTTTATGACTTATGTGTTTTTGACTTATGTGTTTATGACTTATGTGTTTATGACTTATGTGTTTTTGACTTATGTGTTTATGACTTATGTGTTTATGACTTATGTGTTTTTGACTTATGTGTTTATGACTTATGTGTTTTTGACTTATGTGTTTATGACTTATGTGTTTTTGACTTATGTGTTTATGACTTATGTGTTTATGACTTATGTGTTTATGACTTATGTGTTTTTGACTTATGTGTTTATGACTTATGTGTTTTTGACTTATGTGTTTATGACTTATGTGTTTTTGACTTATGTGTTTATGACTTATGTGTTTTTGACTTATGTGTTTTTGACTTATGTGTTTATGACTTATGTGTTTATGACTTATGTGCTCTGAATCTTTATTTTTAGGAGCATACACATTTAGGACAACTATGTGTTTTTGATGAATTGATTCCTTAATCGTTATGAAATGCTTCTTTCTCTCTTTAGTAATATTATTTATCCTTAAGTCTATTTCATCTGACATTAGTCTAGCCATAATCAACTTTATTATGATTAGTGTTTCCATAGTATATCCCTTTTACTCTTCCTCTTAGCTTTCTCTTTTAATTTAATAGATTTAGATTAAAAAAAAACATTTTAAAGATATCTTTCCATTGTCTTCCAGCTTGCATTGTTTCTGATGAAAAGTTGTGGAAATTCTTTTTTTTTCTTCAAGAGTTTCTTGGATATATTTTTTTTAATTTTTATTTTATATTGGAGTATAGTTGATTTACAATGTTGTGTTAGTTTCAGGTGTACAGCAAAGTGATTCAGTTATACATATACATATTTGTTTTTCAGATTCTTTGTTCTTCTATGTGTAACTTGTCTTTTTTCTTTGGTTGCTTTTAAGGTATTTTTTCTCTATCATTAGCTTTTAGCAATTTGATTATAAGGTGTTTTGTTATGGTTTTATTTTTATTTACACTGTTTGTGTATCTTGAGCTTCCTGGATCTGAGGGTTTCTAGGTTTGATCAATTTGGAAAACTTTTGGTCATTATTTCTACAAAAAATGTTCTGCCTTTCTTTCTCTATGGGACTCCAATTTCATGTACATAATATACCCTGATAATATCCCTTAGGCACTGAGTCTCTATTAATTTTTCTTCCATCGTTTTTCTTACTACACTTCATTTTGTAGAGATTCCATCAGTATATCTTTAAATTGAGTGATTTTTGCTTCCATAGTATTTAATCAGCTATTAAGCCCACCCGGTAAATTGTTCAATTCAAATAGTGTATTTTTTTAATTCTAGAAATTTTATTTGGTTCTTTATATAGCTTTCCTTTTTCTTCTAGTTATGTTCAAACTTTCCTTTAAATCCTTAATTATGTTTATAATAGTTGTTTTCAATTCTGTCTGCTAATTCCATCATCTCTCTCATTTCTGGCTATGCATGTATTGACAAACTTCTCTCCTGGCTATGACTCACAGTTTCCTACTTCTTCATGCAAAGCAATTTTTTATTAAATGCTGAACATTATGACATTATGCTTGTAAAATCTGGATTTGTTGTCGTCCTTTAAAGATTGTTGTACTTTGTTTTGGTAGGTACGTGAGTAACTTGCTTATCAGTTTCATCCTTTTGAGACTTATTTTTAGGCTTTCTTAATAAGTTTTAGAGTAGCTTTTACTCTAAGCCTAGTTTAGCTCTTATCCTAAGGATTACTTACCCTTTTAGGATGTTATTGAATGTTTCAGGTGTTCGGTGAGGTCTTTCTGGTTTGTCAGGAATAAAATGTATTTGTAATTTCTGAGTTTTCCATTTCTAGCTCCCTGGTAGTTCTTTGATTGTCCTGTTGGAATTTCATCTATGCACGCATAGTTAGTATTCAACAACAAATCTACAGGAATGCTTATATGGATTTCTGGAATTCTTTTTCTACATGGCTTTCTACTGTCTTCTCTGCAAATTCCAGGCACCCCAGCATCACCAAATTCCCAGCACTGTCTTCTCAACTTAATGAAGCCACCATGTTCTGCTTGAGGTCCTCCTCTCTGGGATGGAAAAGAAAAGAAAGTACTAAGAAAACCAGAGCAATCTTTGTACTCACCTCATTTTATTCTCTCATGGATCACAGTCCTGTGTTATTTGTTGTCCACTCTCTGAAAACAATTATTTCACACATTTTTTAAGTTTTTAGTTGTTTACTTTGGAAGGGCAAGTCCAGTATCAGTTACTTCATCATGATTGGAAATCTGCTTTTCTGATTTGTTCATTTTTCCAACAAAATTGTATTAGTTTTTAATTAGAAAAAGCACCATATGAATATATATAAGTATATATATATATATATTTAAAGAACAATCTGTTGCTCTCTTTTTGCAAAATTCATCGGAAATAACTGTTTTGTTTACTCAGCTAGAATATTACCATAAAGAAAAAGGAAATTATTTTTCTTATCTCTTAACATTTTAGATCTTAATATTAGATTCTTTCTTGCTATAACACCTAAGGCCAATCCCTTGACATAGTCTTCCCTCCATAGCTTTGCCATGAAACCCACATATACCCTGGCGTCCCAAGTGGCCTAGTCCCTTCAGGATGTTACAGTTTTTAAAAATTCACCCCTAGAGCCTTGAAGACATGCGTATCATCACTATATCCTATTTCTGAAGATTCAGACAGTGGCAGCCATAACAGTATCTGACGTTCTCTTCCATTTGCAGAATTCTCCTATTTTAGTGATAGTCTCCCTTTTCTTATGACTTCTCCTTTGAGCTCTCTTCACCCAGCCTCCTGGCCACAATAACTAATGCGACTGCTGATTCTGCCTGTCAGCTAAACCAATCCACCCTAAGACAGCTGGAGGGCCTAGCAGCTCCATGCCCCCAAACCACACTAAATCCCACAAAAGAAAGCATTATGAGACACCTGGGATTATACTTTTTCTCTTACTCTGACTGCTTTTCTTATAGAACATACTCACCGAGTATTTATTACTAAAACTCTCCACCTCACTTCAGACAGATAAGAAATATATTTAAGGCACCGTCAGGTATACTATAAAGACAATCTTTCCGTAGAGACAGAGTTGGGGAATTTAGATCACAGACAAACCTGGGTTCTAGAATTCACTTGCAATATAACCTCAGGCAAGTTATTTCATTACCTGAACCTTTGATTTCTCATCCATAGAATTCAAATAATAATATCTAGATCTAAATATAGGTTTAGACCTTAAGTGAGCTTCAGTATAGGTCCTAGCAGACAGTAGACACTAGGTAAATACTAACTACCTTTTTTGGGCAAGAAACTTAATCTTTTGGGGCCTTAGTTTCCTCATTTGTAAAATGAAAACCATAATAACTTCTTCATAGGTTACTATGAAGATTAAGGCTGTATCTTTGTAGGTACAGTATAGCCTCACATGGAGTAACGCATGGAAACAGTACATCCAACAAGCATTCTCTGTGAGATGGCCAAACACAACCTTAGCTTCTGTCTCCTACTGTCCCTTTAAACATTATTCAGCAGGACTGTCATCCTCCGCTCCTGTTGAAAACTCAGACTCATGAATTCTCTGCTTGCTCTTAGGGAATAGATAGTCCTACAACAGCTCTAAATCACAACATTGTCTCAGTTCAGAAATGTGAATTCCAGTCTAAGGTATTCATCAAACCCTAAACTTGATTTAACATCCAGTGTCTTCTCTTCCTCGAGATCCATCTGGAGCCCTGCAACCGGCAGAGCAAACTGCACAGTTGCATGTGCAGATATATAGGTAGATAGATAGAGAGCTGATAGATAGATGGATAGATAGTTAAAGAGAGAGAGAGATCCTTTAAAAACTCAATCACCAAAATATTCTTTTGCTAGGAATTAAACATAGAAAAATCCAAATGTTTAAATGGCCAATTATATCCCTGTCTGTTTTCTCAGTCTTTGTATAGATTTCAATACTCACACCTAGGCCTAAAAATTCCACAGAAACATTCATAAAGGAGGAGTTGCTTTGTAGTCACTAGAGAAACACTAATTTTGGGCTTATTCTCAGGAAGAGCCCTGTGTAGTATAGGAAACTCTGACTTGGAAAATGAGATTCTTTTTTTTCTTGTTTTTTTATTGGTTTATAACATTACATAAGTTTTATGTGTACAATATTATGTTTTGCCATCAGTATACATTATGGTCTGTTCACCACCACCCATCACCATACTGTTGACCCCCTTCTCCTCTGGTGACCACTACCCTGTTCATTGTGAATATGTATTTGTTTGGTTTTGCTGTTCAGTTATTTTGTTGGTTTTTTTTTTTTTGGCTTGTTTGTTTTTTTTATATTCCACATATGAGTGAAATCATATGGTATTTGTCTATCTCCTCCTGACTTATTTCACTTAGTATAATATCCTCCAAGTCCATCCAGGTTGTCAGAAATGGCAAGATTTTATCTTTTTATGGATGAGGGATGTTCCGTTGTAGAGATACACACCATATTTCCTTTATCCATTTATCCATCAATGAGCACTTAGTTTGTTTCCATATCTTGGCTAGTGTAAGTAACGTTGCAATGAACATGGGGACATGTAAATTAGTATTTTCACATTCTTTGGATAAGTGCCCAGAAATGGAATAGCTGGATCATATGGTAGTTTTATTCTTAATTTTTGAGGAATCTCTATACTGTTTTCCACAGTAGCTGCACCACCAACAGTGCACGAGTGTTCCCTTTTCTCCACAGCCTCACCAACACTTGTTATTTCTTGCCTTTTTGATAATAGTCATTTTTACAGGCATCAGGTGATATCTCAATGTGGTTTTGATTTGCATTTCCCTAATAATTAGTGATGTTGAATATCTTTTCATGTACCTGTTGGCCATCTGTGTGTCTTGTTTGGAAAAATGTCTCTTCAGCTCCTCTGCCCAGTTTTTTTGATTGGGTTCCTTTTTGTTGTTGAGTTGTATGAGTTCTTTATAAATTTTGGTCATTAACCCCTTATAGGATCATCTCAGTGGATGCAGAGTGAGATCTTGAATGCAGCAGGTGCACAGGAGCACGACACAGCCACTGAAGGCTCTCTGCACGTGATCTTACTCCTGCTGAAGAGAAACGTGGCCAGAATCACAGGAACTGGATGATTACAAGTGGAAGGAAACTTACAGGCCATCAAGACAAGCCCTTCACTTCACAGATAAGGCAGCTGAGGTAACTCCCAGGGCCACCAGGGAAACCAGCGGGGCTGGGGGATAAATCTGTCTTTAGTTTCCATTTGAAGCAGGTCACTTAGAAATATCAAGTGGTCTCCACATCTACACCCTTTCTAAGTCAATAAAAACTAAATGAGATTTGTTTCTTTTCTTTTCTTTTTTTAAAATTAGATTCCACATATGGGTGATATCATGTGATACTTGTCTTTCTCTGTCTGACTTACTTCACTTAGTATAATACTGTAAATCACAGGGAACTCTACTCACTATTCTGTGATAACCTGTATGAGAAAAGAATCTAAAAAAGAATGAATAGATGTGCATGTAACTGAATCACTTTGCTGTACACCTGAATACTCCAATTTAAAAAAAAAACTAAATGGGACTCAGGACTGGTTATTCTAGTTATTCTGGCACAGTTTTTTATACATTCCGTGACTGATTTTTAATGTTTGCAAGGCATTCTCCTGGGAATACAAAGATGAGTTAGGTATTATGCATGGTCTTAAGGAACTAATGAACTTGACAGGTTGCAATGGTGGGACACATTTTAAGAGAAGCTTATTAAAATGTACAGTAAATTCCAAAAGTCTGTGGATCATAATAGGATGGGAAAGATAAGCTTAACAGCAACAAATGTAAGAGACTGAAGGGTGTCGGAATGCATGGTCAGTCTCTACCCTAACCAACATATGACTCCACGCTAATTAAAGGCGGCTCCCCAATTTGCAAGACGTAAACTAAGGTCCACAGAACAAGGAAAGCTACCACCTACCCCCTACTGGTCACATGACTTGAGGTATTTCAGTTCCGGAGCACACTTTAATACGCTGACAAAGCCCGCTAGGAGCGTATGAGGATTAATAGGGGATTGGAGAGCACGCTTTACGGGGAACTGTTGGGAGAACTGGGGTTCTTCCTCCATGCCTATATTTGAGGAGGAGTTGTGTGCAGCGAGCCTGTTCTGGGTGCGTCCAAGGGTCAGAACTTGAACTAAAATAAAATATGCAAATTTCCATGCAACACCTTCACCAAAGTTTTCATGTCATGTATTTATTAATAATGTCTTCCCATATTTCGAAATTCAGAAAATGCAAAGGTTATAAAGTGTCCCTGTCCATCCAGGAGATGAGAACGTCCCGTCTCTTGCATATCCAGTCCAAGAAAGAGGCAGCTGCTAACAGAGAACTTTTGTCCCGAGGTCGGATGCACGGATGGGTGAGCTGGCGCTGTTCCAAGTCCTCTGGCGGGGGTGGTGCTGAGGGCATCAGACAAAAGTGAACACATCGCTCGCCAGAATCTCAGATTCTGTGGCCCTGCTCCTCTCCCCACCGTGAGAGGTGGGAGTCCAGGCTAGCAGGGCAGTGCCCTCGTGACCCTCTGCAATCTCTCACGGCTTCTGCTGGAAACCACACGGGGGGAGGGGACTGGCTGTGGGTCCTCTAACTCACCTTCCCTTCCCCTTTCAGCTCTTCCTTTCTTCCTAAAGGAGCTCTGTGGCCCCCGAGCGGCTTCATTTCAGTGATTTCCGACTTGGGGGTCCTTGCAGCCCCCCACTTCCCAATCCTCCTGCAGTCTCCATCCTACACTTCTGCTTCTACGGCTCTGTTTCTCCCCCGCCCTGGGATCCCTGTTATTTGCAGCCAGCTCTCTCCAGTCAGATGGATTCCAGCTTCCTGAACCTGCTCTGTGCAACATCCTTTTCCTGTCTTCCTATTATCTTAAGGCAGGTCTCTGAAATCTGAGAGGACAAGGCAGGCTAGAAGCTGTCAGGAGACACAGCCGAACTGGCCATCCCAGCTTGTCCAGACTAGTATTCATTCAAAAAAGCTATTGGAAATCGCCTAGTGTCATGAACTCATGGTGTGTCCCCCTAAAATATGTTGAAACCCAACCCCCCAGGAGGATGCTGTTAGGAGGAAGGGCCTTTGGGAGGTGATTAGGTCATGGGGGATTAGTGCCCTTATAAGAAGAGATAAGAGAGCTTGAATTCTCTCTCCCTCTTGTACTCGCTCCCTCTGTCCACATGAGGACACGGCAAGAAGATGGCCATCTGAAAACCAGGAAGAGGGCTGTCACCAGACACTACTTCTTCTGGCACCTTGATCTTGGACTTCCCGGTCTGCAGAATATGAGAAATAAATGTTTATTGTTTAAGCCCCCAGTCCACAGTAATTTGTTATACAGACCAAAGCAAGGCACCTAGTACACTGATAAAACCGCACGGCCTTACTAAAGGTACCCACAAAGCTATGCGTTTTGAGAAGATACTTTTCATATAGCTTAGTTTAAAATTAAATTTTTTGGAATTCCTTGGTGGTCCAGTGGTTAAGACTCAGGGCTTTCAGCTGAGGTGGCCCAGGTTCCATCCCTGGTCAGAGAACTAAGATCCTGCAAGCCACGTGCACAGCCGGAAAAAAACCCTTAAAATTAACACAAAATTTCTACCACGTGGTCAGTAATTCAACATATATTGAATGGGCACCAGAGCCATCTCAGCCTGGTGTCCGCGTCAGCCTTCAGCCCCGACCCCACTGCTTGCCTCCACGTGGACCAGTTTCGTCCTTGGGGCCCCAGGTGCACAGACGCACCCAGACTTCACCACATCCCAGGAGAGTGGTGCTTGTTACCCACGTCGTGGGCCAGGGTTTGAACACGGGCATCGTCAGACCCACTGCTCTCAGATCCGGTGAGTGAGGCTGGGAAGCTCTGGCCCACTGAGGAGGCGGCCGCAGCCCGACGTCCTGAAGCGGAGCTGACTGGGGACGTTTTCACACCAGCACAAATGAGTGATTTCTAGCAGCAAGATCGGGATCTTGGGAGAGTGAAGATTCTGACTCCAGCGTGGCTGTGCCAGTAGCGGCAGGTTCCTCTGTCCTTCTTCTGTGCCTCGATGTTTCATCCGTCCGATGGGGTCACAGACCTCCGTCAGCCTGCTGCAGGATTACACAGGGAGACGCGGCCTTCCCTGGTGGCGCAGTGGTTGCGAGTCCGCCTGCCGATGCAGGGGACACGGGTTCATGCCCCGGTCCGGGACGATCCCACGTGCCACGGAGCAGCTGGGCCTGTGAGCCATGGCCGCTGAGCCTGCGCGTCCGGAGCCTGTGCTCCACAAAAAAAAAAAAAAAAAAAAAAAAAAACAGGGAGACGCACGTTCGGTTGAGCACAGTGCCCGGTGCGTGGTGAGCGTCCAGCTATAATGATCATTATCATCTCTTTTTGGAGGTCACCGGGTCCCTTGGCCTTATATTTTTGGGGCCCAAATATAAGAGATGAACAAGAAATTTATTGTGATGACTAAAACCATTGTTAAAGAGAGAAGTAAACAGGCCATTTGCCCGGAGGCCCGAGGCAAGACCGTGTGAGACGGGGTGAGCAGAGGTCAGCGCGGCCGGCAGGTGGGCCGTGAATGCGGCATCTCCACCAGACTGACCTGGAGTCATCGCTGCGGCTCTTCACGGCGAAGTGCCTGACTGAGGTGAAAAACTGAAATTGGTTCATTTAATTTTAACTTCATCCATATACAGCAGGAATAATGAAGTAAGGCTCCAGACAGGTTGAAAATATAATCCAGCAGCAGCAAAAATGCAATTCAACCCAGAAAACCAACGGGTGATAACCTGACGGGGGAAAAAACCCACGTGGACGAGTCGGTGGGGGAGGCATGTACAAAACAGCAGCATCTAAGGAGACGGAAGGAGCCCGGGTACATGCAAGGTCCTCTGTGCGTCGCGTGTGCGGGCCACAGAGATCCCCTCTGCGCATGGCGGCAGCGTGCCTCCCCAGGACTAGGCCGACGGTCTGTTATTTCTACCCTCCGGCCTTTGCTCCAGAATCCCTTCACGCTGGGCTCTCTCTCTGCCTCTGTCTCTGTCTCTGTGTCTGTCGCTCTGTCTCTGTGTCTGTCTCTGTCTCTTCTGACAGCTCCATTCAGTCCCTACCAGGTGCCAGAGTCAGACCAGGACCCCCTTCTCCCTCCTGGGGGTGGAGGGGTAGCTTCACGTCCCACGCTGGTCAGATCTAACTGCTCCGCAGAAGCAGTTTGAAGGTAACTCAAAAAATGCAAATTAAAAAAAAGAAAGCCACATGTGATCATTTCCGTGTTTGGTTGGTGGCAGCGGGATGGGCTGAATGGAAAAGAGCAGAATTTTCTGGAAAAGAGAATCGCCTTTCATTTGAGCCAGCACTCCAACAGGCCCACAGTTCTCCAAAAGAAAAAAGTCCCAGGCTAGGGACTTTTTGGAAAAAAGAGATTTTTTTTTTTTAAAGAGAGGTCTCAATTATGAAAAGAGAAACTGTTCTGTGCTTGTGTGTGTGTGCAATTTGTGGTGTATATACACGGGACGTGTTGACAAATACACTGTGCCCACGGAAAACGGCGGGGACGAGAAGGAAGCCCCGTCCCCGCCATGAGGACGGCCAGTGAGACTCCCTGGGGTGGTGGCGCCGGCGGGTGTGGACTTCGGGTGCTTCCTGTCTCTTCCCTCCCCCGCCCTGTCCCCGGGGAGACCTGCTCACACAGCCCCCTGCGCATGGTTCTGGGCAGGGGGCAGCCGGGGGGCTGTCGGCGTCCGGCGCTGGGCAGTGTGGTGGGAAGGTGACCGGCCCAGAGGGGACCAGGGGCAGAAGCGCAGGTTCAGGGTGTGGGTGGGGGCAGCCAGGAGCGGGGAAGCTGCAGTGTCTCAGGGCTCCGCAGAAACACCCGAGGACCGCGAGCACGGGGCACGGAGACTCATCCTCTGCACCGGGTGGCTTGACCCCGCCCGAATCCCCTGCGCGCGCCCTCAGGACACCATGCCCTTCGCAACCTCACCTGGATGTCAGGTGCAGCGGAAGTGAGGTCCTGCTGGACGAGGATGACGCGGCGCAGAGCCCAGCTAGCTGGTGGAGCCCCCAGACCAGGGGAAGTGACCCCTGCCTCTCCGCTGACCGAGATGCACGAAAGCCCACCTGTGAGCAGGTGTCCCCAGGACAGGAGACGTGGAGCAAGACATGCTCCCTGTAAGGGCCCCCCCAGGTGGTTTGGGACCTGCAGTTGGGCTTCCTGCGAACTTGTCTCGCCTCCCAACAGAATGAAAGCCTGCAGCTCCGATGCAGAAGCCGCCGGCCCCACATAGCGATGCAGCCCTTGAAGGATGTCTCAGCTGATGGATGGGCGACGGGGGGGGGCACCACCCTGCGCCTCCAAGAGCGGAATGCATGGCGCTCGTTAATAATTGTTGCAAACTGATCATTATTGAAATTGCTACGTCAGAATGTTGACGTGATAATACTTCGGACATATTAAGGTAAATAAAATACATTATAGACACTAACCTCACCTGTTTCCTTTTCCTTTTTTTTTTAACATCTTTATTGGAGTATAATTGCTTTACAATGGTGTGTTAGTTTCTGCTTTATAACAAAGTGAATCAGCTACACATATACATATATCCCCATATCCCCTCCCTCTTGCGTCTCCCTCCCACCCTCCCTATCCCACCCCTCTAGGTGGTCACAAAGCACCCAGCTGATCTCCCTGTCCTTTTACTTGTTCAACGAGGCTGCGGGAAAGCATGGCTCACACGTGGCTGGCGTCACACTGCGGGCAGCGTGGCTGTGACCTGCATCTCCTCAGTACCGGCCCCGCTTGGGCTGGGCCCACAGCAGATGCCCGGTGCTGGACGAAAGCCCCATTTCGAATGTAGCAGGAAGGACATCTGGGGATCCCCCCGCCCCGATGGCCAGCAGGGGTGAGCACTCCTGGCCTCCCTGCAGGCCTTCGAGGCCTCTGAGGGGAGGAGGTGGGCCACCGGGCCAGCCCCCGCTGTCCCTTCCGTTGGAAATGGCACGTCACCTTCCCCCGGGGCTCACCAGCTCCCCCTGACGCCCCGGGGTGGCCATGTAGCCAGGCCCGGCCGGGGGACACAGATTTCCTCTGGCTTGAAAGCGCAGACGTGGTTCAGGAGAGGGCAGCGCTGACCACCTTCGCTTGAACTGGAACTGCAGACCAGGGAGCTGTGAGCCGGAGCCACCAGGAAAGCCCTCCCCACGAAGACCCACCCCACGAAGAGAGCCCGCTGAGGGGAAAACCAACAGGCAGCGCGGGACAGGAGCAGGGGAGTGTGGTGGGCTCTGGGGAAGGAGGGAGGTGGTCATGCTGTCCAGTTTGAGCCAGTGCACCAGGGCGTCAGGCCATGGGAAGCCACCCGCCCCCAGACCGCGCAGTTACAGGGCCCCTGGGACCCTCCGTGCCCCTTAAACCAGGGTGACCGGGTTTCACTCATTTGTATCCAAAAGGGTCCCACTAATACGGCAACCCTGAGAAGCTGGAGTAGAGGTGCGGGGGGCAGATCCATCACTAGCACTTTTTTCCTGAGAGCAAATGTTTCAAAGGCCTCAGGGGAGACGAGCGGCCTGTATCCAGCGGCTGATCCGGTGGGGATCAGCTCACCCCCACGGGCAGCTCCGAGGTCCCGCTTGTTCAGATCGCCCGCGCGCAGGGGCGCCTGCAGCTGCCCGTCTCCACCGAACCCGCAGCTGGACCGCTCATCTGCTTCCGGTGGGCGCCGTCGGCCCCGCTAACGCCTCTCGGGGCAGGAAACACGAGCTCCCTGGACACTCTCTGGGATGGGGGTGGGTGGGGAATGCTTGCAGGGTTGAGAATAACATAAATTAGGGAGGGGAGAACCTATTAGTTAATGTGTCCGTGAATTTACATATAGCTGCTGAAGAAGAATTAGGCGTAATTTAAAAGCACTTTTGCTTGTCGAATATTCCCTATATCCCCGCCGCTAACATTCATGGACACACACAGACACCACAGACTGGACTGCGGGACTCCGGAGTGAAGGGGGCTTTTGGCTACTTAGGGGCTGCACACACCTGGGGAGTCCATAACCTCCCGGCATCTCCGTGTCCTGGCTGGTGAGACAGAGGTGGTGTCAGCCTCGCAGGCAAGCCCCACCGTGACTGAGGAGATGCAGCAGGTGACACTCTGACCACTGGCCCTGCCGTTTCCCCCTAATCGAGCTGTCCATCGTGAGAGCCAGTGGGAGCTTGGACCCCCTGCCAAAGGACACTTGGGAGAACCTGGGTGCCAACAGACCGAGTCTCACCTGAGAACACCTTTCCTCTGCCCACAGTGAGCCGGGGGCAACCGGAGCCCGTCCCCAGGGAGGCTCCCGGAGGTGGCCCTCCGCCTCTTGGCATTGTGGTGGGGGGGTGGCTGGGCCTCACTCAGGGTCCCCGCTGCCACCCGGGCAGATCTCACCGCTTGGGAGAAGTTTACGTGGCAGAGCCGATCCAGGGTGCCCGGGCCTTTGTGACAGCTGCTTCCAAGTCCCTCCCCGCTGGATGGAGACGCAGCCCCCCCTCACTGTGCTGATGCGTTTCCAGTGGGGCCTAAGTCCACACGTGCGCTGGGCACTGAAGTGGGTGCATTGGATGGTGAGGGGACCGCTGGGATCGTGCTGCAGAGGCGATTTCAGGAGGACGGAAGGGACCACACGCCGTAGCACCTGCTGATGGAGAGTCTCGGGAACAGGGTCCACTGCTCCCGCCTTCTGGAAATGGTGATCTGTGGACTAAGCACCGCGGCTGGGGGCTGCCAGGAAGAAGCAGGAAGGCGGCCGCCCACGAGGGGTCACCACGCCATCCTTGTTCAGCGCCAGCGGCGTGCCTGGACCTTGACACAAGCAAGCCCTTTCGATCCCACAGCATCCCTGCAAGACCAGCACCATGGCTCCCGCCACCAGGAAGCTGGTGCTTTACAAGGGGAACAGTTCCCCTGTGAACCTGGGGAGGTGAGCTCACTCTGGTGGGAAAATGGGGTCCTGGTCCCCTCTTAGCACCTGGGACCTCGCAGGTGCCGTCAGCGTTATTCTTGCCTCTGCCGTGGGCGCAGAAAAGCCCTGAGGCTGGTAGGCTTGGCCCCAGTCCAGACCGGCTCCCAGAGGCACTTCGCCCTCCCTCCAGTCCCATCACTTGATACAAAGCTCTCAGGGCCCGCCCACTGGACCGCGCCCCATCCCCAGAGGGGCACCTCGCACCCAGGCTCCCTTCAGCGCACTCTGAATCCCCTACCAGCTGATCGCCTGACTTGCGACTGCCCTCAGCGCCAGCCCTGGGTCTCCATGGGCTGCCTGCTCTTGGGATGCACACACGTGGCGCTGCCCACTCCAAGGTCAGAGCGAAGCTGCATGCAGCCCCAGAGGAGGTGATTACCTTCTGTCCCAATGCACAAAAGACTGGACGTGCCTGAGGACTTGCTCCAAAACACACACGGTCCGGGACGCTCCACAAAGTTTACACCCACCCAAAGGACATGTTACAGTCAAGTCTCGATCCCTGGATTCCTCCTGAGACCTTTGGGAAGGGAGGGGAGAGGCAGGGAAGCGGCAGGGGCTGCTGTCCCAGGTCACCAGCCAGGTGACCGCAGACAGGAGACGCCCTCCCGGGGCCTCATCCGTAACTCGGGGGCTGCGACCCCTTCCTTCCACTGAGCACACAAGCAGAAGAGTTTTAGATCCTGCCCTTGGGGAGAAGGCCCTCTGTTAGCCAGGCTCTGGGGACACAGGAGGGCACCAGAAGTGGCCCGTCCATGAGGGGGTCTCTGCAAGCCTCCACACAGACCGAGAGCTGCTGCCCACCCCATGACACAGCCGCGTCTTCTACCTGCAGGTGCACGGTACCGCACAGAGCAGGACGTTTGGCCAACATAGGTACAGAGAAAAGGACACAGAACAGGTAAGGACATCGTTCTCTCCAAGGGCGGGAAGCGGAGGCCAGGGCACGTCTCATAACACGAGGCCACAAGGAGCTCGGCGGGCAGAGGTTTAGGCTAAGCAAGGTGAACAAAGGGGCAGGGACTGGACAGTGTGGGAATGTCCAGAGGAGGAGGGCCCTGCAAGGACACGGGCAGCCCGGACTCACTGCAGGGCCAGCAACCGAACCAGCTGCACCGAGGGGCGCCCAGCGTGAGGCTGGGAGAGAGAAGCCTGGGACCCTCCTCGGGGTGGGGGAGGGGTGCAGGGGGGCAGAGACACACCTCGGGTCAGGCAGCTGGGCGCCAGGGAGTCCCGCAGAGAAAGGAGTGGTCCTGACCCTCGATCAGAACTAACCCAAAAGAACCCAGGTCCCGCGTGGCTCAATCTTGGTTTAAAGTAACATTTGAGCAACAAAGTCCAGCTGCCAGAAAAATGAAAGTTTTAAACATGCTTAATTTCTCTGTTTCTGTCTTTCTCGGCCTCCCATCTTCCTCCCCCTCCGGCCAAAACACCTCCACCCAGCCCCAGGCGGAAATACAAGCAAAATTCTCAGCAGTACTCCTTAAAATTCTTCTTTGACATCGCTGCCGCTCCCCAAGATTCCACACTGACAGCCACTGCTAAAAACCTTTCTTTTCCCTTCTGCTCTCAGGACTCTTGTGGGGTCGGGGCGGCCACGTGATTTCCTGACGGGGCCCCCCTGCACCCCTCACCCCTCCTGGTCCTGTGCTTTCCACAAGGAGGGGCAGTTCCAGGACTGGAGGGTCTGGAACTGACACAATCGGGGGCTCTTCTTCAGAAAAAGAAGGCAGAATATGGGCGTGGAAGGAAAGAGAACAATTATTTGGAACAGAGAAGAAATCAGAGCAAATTATAATTATTCAAAAGCTGACAAAAGCATAACAAAAAAAGAGAAAACAGAACGCTTTTGCTAATTCAGTCCGTGATGGTGACTAGCATTTTGAAATATCTCCTACGGAGAGGGGAAGAAGGGAATCAAGCCTTTCTCCTAACACATTGTGTGGGTTGTTTCCTTGCTCTCCATCACTTAGAAAGCTTCCTTCCACTTCACGATGTCCTGCAAACGTCAGCTGCAGCTGAAGGGTAAAGCTCTGATTCTGGCGGCCGGCCCGCGCCAGCCGGCATCGGGGGTCCCTCAGCTCTGCAGGGCTTGAGACCCCGCATCGTGTTCTGACCTCTGGGGGCATCAGAACGGCCTGGAGAGTTTTTCCGCAACCAGACGGCCAAGCCCTGACCCCTGGTGAGGCAGGCTCTCTCGGGCTCGAGCACCCACAATTGAAACCACAGACTTGCGGCCGAGGGCCCACCAGCAGGGAGGAGGTATTTCTACCAGGTTCAGCGTGTGAGCTCGGAGACAAATCACTGCTATCCTCCGTGGTCACCAGGCCGGGCTGCAGCTGCGCTCCCTCCTTCACACCATCCATGCAGGTGTTCACACGCGCCCAGCGGTTTCCTCTGGGAGCCTGGGGGCCGGCGGGCCCTTCGGCCAGAAGAGGCTGAGGGACTGTCTTAAACACGAGTTTGGGCGTCAGTGCCTTTCGTTTAGAATAGGTCATAAACATCAGTTCAGGTGGCAAGGTTTCTTAATCTGCTTTTCTTCCCACTTTACCTAGTGTATTCATCTCCCGGGGCTGCTGAAACAGTTTCCCACGGGCTGGGGGCTTCAAGCAGTAGAAACATGTTCTCCCGTGTCTGGAGGCTGAGGCCAGGTGTCAGCAGGGCCTCACGCTCGGCCCGCCGAAGGCGTCCCAGAGAGACTGGGAGAAGACGGCGTCTGCTTATTTCCTCTAGTGTTGAAAACTCGAGTCAAACACCCCCCCCCACATACACACACACACACACACACACACACACACACACACACACACACACACACACACGTCTCTGTGGAGCGCGGGAAGGGAGACGGGCCGACCGGTGATGGGACTTGTCGAATCCGAGGACGGCAGGAGAGATGAGGCAGCCTGTGCTGGGGCCCGGAGCTGCTGGACTGAACTGAAAACCGTGCAGATCACCACCTGTGAACCAGGGGGTGGGGTACCACCCGGCTCGCCCCGCCCCGTAGCTCCCTGAGCATCCGAGCTCCCACTTTGGGCAAAAGAAAACCCGAGGGTCATTCTGATTGAAGGAGCAGTTTCAGTACTGTCACCTAAAGGAAGCAGAGTCACAGATGTGTTCCTTACAGACCCCAGATCCCGGGCGGTGTGGGGAAGGGCAATGGGCTGGGGAGCAGCCCCTAGGCCGGGTCCCCAGCCAGCAGGGGAGACGGCAGGGTGGCAAGTACCTCTCACCTGTGTGGTGATCAGGGTGGAGGGCACCCAGTTTTGAGGGCTCGGCTCTAAGCAGTCGTTTCGAAGGGCTTCCTGGGAGCGGGGAGCAGGACCCCTAATCTCAGGGCCTGAGTATCCCAGTTCGGTGTGAGCAGGGTGGTCAGGCTGTGACGTGCCGGGGCAGGGACTCCGGAGGGCGGGTTTCTCATCACACAGCCCGGCAAGGAGCCTCAGCAGCAGGACCGTAGCTCCCCGGGGAAGAGGCGGCTCCCTGGGGAAGAGGCGGCTCCCTGGCGGCTCCCAGGGGAAGAGGCGGCTCGGGGGCTCTGGACGCAGGGAGGCGCCCAGAGAGCACGTGCCTGGGGCTCTGGGGATCCTGGACGCAGAGAGTGTGGAACTGAGGGTGGCACTGGCCAGGCCGTGTGTTCCTGACTTGGAGGGAGGCCAGGAGGCTGCTGGGCCTCCAGAGACACGGGCCAGCCGGGCGGATAGAGTAAGTCACTGCCGGGGGAAGGCGTCTGGGGACCGTCAAGGGGTCTTCCCTCCCGCCCTCAGCGTCACCCTACCCTCCTCCGTCTCCCCCGGGTCCCCGAGTCGCAGGCCTTGAACCGGCCCCGCCCAGCAGCCTGCGGAGGCTGGGACTCTGCACCAGCATCTCGTGCTGACAGGTGACAGGCCCCTACATTCCTGAGGAATGAGAGCTCTCCCGAAATAGAGAGCGTTTGGAGCAGGTAAACCTGTTTTCTCGGGCAGCCCTGGTGCCTGCGTGTCAGGTGTCGGGCACGTCCGCCCTCAGTCTGACCCACGTACTGCAGGACAGGCCACCACAGACGTTCCAGGGCAGGTTCTAGCGTCTACACCAGTGGTCCCCAACCTTTTTGGCACCAGGGTTTCGTGGAAGACAATTTTTCTACGGACCGGCGCGGGGGCGGGGGGATGGTACAGGCGGTGAGGAGAGCGGCGGGGAAGCAGGTGAAGTTTTGCTCTCCCGCCACTCACCTCCTGCCGTGCGGCCGGGTTCCTAACACGTCGTGGACCTGCGCTGGTCCGTGGCCCGGGGGCTGGGCACCCCTGGTCTAGAGCACCTGCAGCCACGAAAACCTTGCCCGAGGGTGAGAAATCCCTCCACGGAGAGGACGGTGGGGATGTGCTGGGGACGTGAGACGTGGGACGACCTGCCTTCCCTCAAGCCCCTTCCCACCATCACACTTCCCGCGGCCCAAACAGCCGCGCCCTCTTCCCCCCTCCCCTCCCCTCCCCTCCCTCCCCTCCCCTCCCCTCCCCTCCCTCCCCTCCCCTCCCCTCCCCTCCCCCCTCCCCTCCCCTCCCTCCCCTCCCCTCCCCTCCCTCCCCTCCCTCCCCTCCCCTCCCCTCCCCTCCCCTCCCCTCCCCTCCCTCCCCTCCTCCCCTCCCCTCCCCTCCCCTCCCCTCCCCTCCCCTCCTCCCCTCCCCTCCCCTCCCCTCCCTCCCCTCCCCTCCCCTCCCCTCCCTCCCCTCCCCTCCCCTCCCCTCCCCCCCTCCCCTCCCCTCCCCCCTCCCCTCCCCCCCTCCCCTCCCCTCCCTCCCCTCCTCCCCTCCCCTCCCCTCCCCTCCCCTCCCCTCCCCTCCTCCCCTCCCCTCCCCTCCTCCCCTCCCTCCCCTCCCTCCCCTCCCCTCCCCTCCTTCCCTCTCTCCCCCATCAGGCCCACAGCCCTGCATTGCACATCACCTTTCTGAGTCTGTCTTTTCACCTCTTCAATGGTAGGAGTGAAAACCTGATAGAACTTTTGTGAATATAAATCAGAAAATGCGAGCAAACTGCTTCCCCCGGGGCGGCCATGCAGTAAGCGCTCAGTAAAATGTCTGTACTTTAGAAGAGAGGGAGTCCGCCTTGTCAGAGCTGAAGGAATTTCCCAGGGTGACAGTGCTATTTAAAAACAAATATTTTTTTTCTTTTCAAGTTCCAGCATTGAGAATGGTTCCCAGTGCATTTTAGGTGAAAAACAAACAGAAAAGCTAACCTTTTGTGCTGTGGTGTTTGGTTACAGAACAGGGGTGGGTAAAGGCCAAGGGAAACCTGGTCTCAGAAGAGAGACCATTTCTGGACCTGTGCGCCTGGCCGTCAGCAGCTGACGTCCCCAATGGAACAAAGGGATCGTGTTCCCACCGGCCCCGAAGCCCAGAGGGCAGGCACGGAGCCCACATTCATCCCCGACGGCCCTGCCCCAGCCCAGTTCAGCTGACACCCGCGTCCGCTGGACACGCTGGGGGACGCGCCCGCCTCGGAGTGGTGTGTGCAGACCTATTATCCACGGCCAAGCCCTGCAGGGTCACGAACAGGACACTTGGCGTCAGAACCTGCAAGTTTGCATTGAAGGGTGGGACCTGCCGGGGCTCTGACTCAGGAAGGTCAGGGCTGAGGCAGTGAGAATGCCGTGACCCGCTGCCTCTCCCCGAAGAGTCATCAGGCTTGAAAGGAAGCTGGTGGCCTGATTCTGGGGCGGGAGGGGACTGAGCTTCGGGAAGGAGTGAAACCACCACGCCTCGCTCGGCCAAAAACTCACAAAGGGGTAAATCAGCGCCCGAGTCCACTGGCCTTGCTCGGTGCAGGGAGCCCGGGGCGTGCGTCCAGCGAGGCACGGGGACAACCGCGCCTTGGAATGTTCCGTGGGGAGTTGCCCAGCGCCCTGTGGCTGGTGTGTTGACAGGACTCTGCTGAGAACAGAGGTTCCCTCTGCAGGCCCGTGATTTGCAGTCAGGATCAGCCGGACTCTCCAAATTCTGTTTAATGTGACCCACACGGGGCCGTGTTAGGCTCGCTCTTTGCTCCCTGAACTATTGTCACAGCCGACGATGGGACGCAGTCTAGAGTGGAGACGCCCCATCACAGCCGTCCACCGCTTTAGGTTCATCTCTGGAGGGCTTCACTCGTAGGATCACGTGCTGGATCGCTGTCCTAGGGCCGCCGGAACAGGGAGGCACGAACCGGGCGACTTAAAGCACCGCAAGTTTATTCTCTCACAGTCTGGAGGCCAGAGGTCTGCGGTCGAGGGGTCGGCAGGGCCGTGACCTCTGGGAGGGTCCGGGGGAGGGTGTCCCCGCCTCTCTCCCGCCTCCCGGCGTTGCCGGGGGCAATTGCTCACATGCAGCTGCCTCGTTCCTCTGCCGCTGGCGCCTCATGGCGCTTTCCTGGGGCTCTGTCCCCACGTGGCAGCGCCCCCTTCTCATAGGACGTGCGTCACTGTGGATCAGGGCCCACCCTAACGGCCTCATCTTTTTTTTTTTTTTTTGCGGTACGCGGGCCTCTCACTGTTGTGGCCTCTCCCGTTGCAGAGCACAGGCTCCGGACGCGCAGGCTCAGCGGCTATGGATCACGGGCCCAGCCGCTCCGCGGCATGTGGGATCCTCCCGGACCGGGACACGAACCCGTGTCTCCTGCATCGTCAGGCGGACTCCCAACCACTGCGCCACCAGGGAAGCCCACGGCCTCATCTTAATTTATGTCTACAAAGACCCTATTTCCAAATAAGGTCACTTCACAGGCACAGGCTTAGAACTTAAACCTATCGTTGGGGGCAGGGGTGGGACAGCACAATTTACCCCTTAGCAATTCCCAACTTCAAGTCTGAGGTATTTTTAAGAACAGACAGACCTGATAGCCTAGGTATCATGCTTTCCCTCCTTCATGCCTGGGTCCCCTTGAACTCACGGGCTTGTGTCCTGTTGACTGTCGCACACCCGCTAAACTCAAGTCCCTGGAGGGCGCGGAGCCCCTCCCCCAGGAAACTGCCCGCTGATGCCCCAAAGCCCCCCCAGCCCTGTGCTCAGAGGACTCTCCACCTTCTGCTGTGAATGTGTTAATTTGTCATTGAACCACCCACCGGAGGGGCCGCCCTGGTGTCCAAAGTGCCCAGTTCTGCGTCTTCCTCTTGCTTGTTTTCTAAAGGACAGCGTTTGAAGCTCTCAGCGCCACTGGTGACGGGAGGTTCTGGTCCCCACAAGCCCTGGGGGAAGTGGGGAGAAAGAGGGATGCTAACAGAAGAGAGAGGGCGGGTGCAGGGCGAGGGGCTGCGTGGGGACCGACCCCTGGGGGGGCACGAGCTGCGGCTTGGAGGAACAAAGAGCACGAGGGGTAAACGTTCGCTTCGCTTTGTGCGGTAGAGAGACCCTCCCCGTCGCTCACCCATTCACAGAGGGGCAGCTCCCCGCTGCCGCCAGCCGCAGAATTAATGCGCCCGATGAAGCCTGTTGTCTGCTTGGCTGCTATGCCAAGCGCGTGATGAGACGTCAATAAATATTCATGCTTTCCATTACTGGCAGTTTTCATTTGCATGTTACTCTTTAGAAATGATAGCAAAAAAGCTCACAGTGTAAAAAAAATGTATACATATTGCTTTGGTTGACAATAAAGGAGTTTGTCTCTTGGTGGGAGATGAAATATTCACATTAATTTCAAGGATTTTCCTGTGAGTGTGTTGAGGTCTTAGCCTGCTGGACACAGCACTGTACGCATCGCCCTTTCATATAAAGTCTGTGTCCAAAACAGCATTGGTATTTTTTTCTTAAAAGCAAGATATACAAGAGAAACTAATGCACAAAGACATTGAGAGCCAAAAATATTAATACTAATACAAGCTGTCAATAAAAAGAGTAGAGAATTAAAGACACATTTTCCCCAGTTAATGTTCAAACAAGCAAGGGGATCCAGGGACTAGATGTACTTTGAGTCGCTCAGTCCTTTTCTAGAGCAATAGAACGTACAGGTCAAGGAGGAAATTGGAAGAAAACTCCCTAATCTCATGGAAGAATTATAAAAAGATGTCCCAGAGGGATGGCTGAATATATTCTTCTATTCAAAATAGTGATCAAGAGAAAGACAAATAAATCATCAGAGAAAGCGGAGCAAATACACATTTTTCTAAAGGGGACACACTTCGAGGGCAGCACACACCGGGTAACCCTCCTTGTCACTCTGTTCTCTGCAGACGCCCCACTCAGGGGTGTCCAACCTGAGGCTGGGCAAGATGACCCTCTAGGCGGTGAAAAGAAGACACAGTTACATTTCCAAATCCCCTCCTTTACGATTTCTATCTGGGAGTGTGATCTCTAACACATGTGATATGTTAGTACGACAGTATGCTCTATAATTCATAGATAAATTGGGAGCTGCCTGCACAAAGGTTTCTGTTGATGGGGTGTGTGCTTGGACACTCCCCACAAGACTGGACATCGGCAGGACATGGAGACGAGGAGACAGCGGGAGGCGAGGTCGTTACGGACCCAGAAGTGTTGACGCAGGAGGCCCTGCCTTACTAAAGCAAGTAAAGGCACCGCTGGCCTGACGGTGGGCGTCCACGTGCGACCTGAGAAACAGGCTTTACTGTTCAGGAATTTTCATGGTGTAGAAAAGAACTTAAAAAAAAAAAAATCCTAAAAGATTTTTTTTTGAAACTAAAGTGCATAGGCTTAGAGCTTGAAAGATTTCACGGCTGGTTTTTAGTATCTGAAATAAGTTTTAAAGCTTATTTGTCGACGTAAGACTTTATTTGCATTTAGCATAGACTGTGATTTTATCTACTTCCAACACCGGGTTTTGACAGTGTATAATTTTCAATATACCCTCCCTTCCAAGACACATGTTGACAGAATTTGGGGAGCGAGACATTAGCGCTTCAGATCATTTGTCTGAAAGGAAAAAAAAGTGATTTCGTTAATTTGGGTTTGTTTTTTCAAGAATAGTTTTCTCCAAGGAGCTCGAACCCCGTTACGAGTCTTGGTTTCACGAGGAAGGCAATGGATTTGTTGTCTTTTATTTCGTATTTGGTGTCATTTCTGTGTTTCCTCAGCCTTGGCCAACAGGTGGGGACTGGAGCAGCAGGGCCACGGGAAGAGTGACAGCACTGCCACCTCGGGTTCAGTCCACAACGGAACCAGACGGAACCCACAGCCCGAACCCCTCTGCTTCCTGGGGGCTGGAGGGCGTCACTCACAGGTGCTTTCAAAGGAGTTTTCCTGCGTATCACTTGGGGTTCCTTTCTCCAGACCCCAGGACACCCCGAGTCATGATGGGAGAGGGGACAGGACCCCGAGCAGCATTTATGAGTCACGTCCCTCTATGAAATTTGATCTCAGATAAATGGTCTGAAGAACTAATGCCTCAGCCGTCAACTTCTGCCGATGTGTATCTTAGAACAGAAAATGCATTACATACTGTCAAAACGCCAGTGTCAGAAGGAGATAAAAATCAAAGCCTGTGCTAAATGCAAGTAAAGTCTTTTTTTTTTTGGTTTCTTTTTTTGCTGTACGCGGGCCTCTCACTGTTGTGGCCTCTCCCATTGCGGAGCACAGGCTCCGGACGCGCAGGCTCAGCGGCCATGGCTCACGGGCGCAGCCGCTATGCGGCATGTGGGATCTTCCCGGACCGGGGCACGAACCCGTGCCCCCTGCATCGGCAGGCGGACTCTCAACCACTGCACCACCAGGGAAGCCGTAAATGCAAGCAAAGTTTTAAATCTACAATGACTTCTGAATGCCAACTTGTGCCCAGCAAGTGTCCTGTGACACCCTCCCACCTTGGGACGACTTTCTTCCGGAAGCACTGAGTTCCTCATGCAAAGACCCCCAGGGGAGGGCCCAGGGGTCTGTGAGTGTCCAGATTCCCAGGGCATGTTCAGTGCTGGTGTCCCCTCTGCTTAGCACCGGGCCTTGAATCTCCTAATGTCATTGACATCTCATCAAAACTCTCCTGAAAAGTGGGGCGAGGATGTAGCAGGGAACTGGTGTTTCCCTGAGGCTCCAGGTGACACAGGACAGAGGCAGCAGCAGTCCCCCCCCCACCCCCCGCCTACCCCGGCCCTGGTCCTGTGGTGGGTCGGCAGCCTCAGGCTTTAGCTGTGACCTTGTCCCTGCTGGAATCCACTGTGGCTGGGACAGGAGGCCCCAGGGTTCTGATGCTGCAGCCTCTGACCTAGGACAAGACCTCAAACCAGGGTTTATCTGCCCGGCTGCTGGGACCTCCATAAATGGTCATCGAATCAGAACAAGTTAATCACGGTCGGACGCTCTTTAGATCGACAAATACTCCTCAGAAATACTGTTGAAGCTCTTTGGCATTTTCCTTAAGAATCAAGATCTCTTAAAGGGTTAATCCATAATTTCAAAGAATCAGCCAACTGACTCAACACGTGCAGCCTCACAAGCACGGATGCCAAGTGCCCACCTGACGGTGGAACGCGATCCCCTGGAGAGCTCTGGTGAGTCCTGGGGTCGGGGCCTGGGAGGGGAGCAAATTCAATTGCTCCTTCTTCAGGTAATACGAAGTGAGGGGCTACTGGAAACTCCAACGATTGTCCATTCCTCCTTCAGCCTTTAATCATCCGAGTGCTTTCAAAGAGCATCGTTATGGGCAATCATTGCCCATTGGTTATTCTTCCCCATGTCCCTGCAATACAGCCTCACTGCCAGCCCATTTGCTCAGCTGAGCCAGTCAGAGTGAGGACAGCTCATCGATTTGCAAAACCAAACAGTAACAAATTGGAGTAAAAATATCCCCTTTCTGTGACTCCAAAGCTCAATAAGAAAGAACCTGGGAGTCTAAAACTAGAAGTCCTTCCTGTGTGGGGCAGGTGTGCTGTGTGCAGCTAAAAACTACATGGCACCTGCCACCCGATGGTGGCTGCCAGGGGACCACGCAGGTGTGCACGCACACACACGCACACACACACACGCACCGCATCACCTTCATCACCTCCCCACACAGAGGAAACACACATGTGGACAACATACACACATACACACACCACGCCTCCACCTTCATTTCTCTACACAGAGAAACCACACACTTACACATACACCACCACCACGTTACATCCCCCATCATCACCACCACCATCATCACTGTCACCCTCATCATCGTCACCACCATCATCACCTCTATCATCCCCACCATCACCACCATCACCATCATCACCATCACCACCATCACCATCATCACCACCACCACCACCATCACCATCATGACCATCATCATCATTACCACCATCACCGTCATCACCATCATCACTATCACCTTCATCATCGTCATCACCATCATCACCTCTGTCATCCCCACCATCACCATCATCACCATCACCACCATCGCCATTATCATCATCATATTTATCACCATCGTCAGTGGCATAGTTACCAGCACCATCATCATTATCATCGTTATCGGCACCACCAGTACCACCACCTTGGATTGTTTTCCATTCAGTCATTCAGCTTCCTTATGCACACTTTCCCCTCTTGTTCATTCATTTATTTGGCACTAAGAGCTTCCTGTATGTGTGCGTCATTTTGCCAGGCGCTGGAGAAACAGAAATAAGTAACCCATAGTCCCTGGCCTAAGGATCTCACAGACTATAGGAAACACAGCAAAGTAAACTTTGCTGTGTGCATGCCGCCCACCTCTCATACAAGTCAGACCCTAGAAAGCAAGGCATATAACACAAGTCTACAAAGAAGCGCCAGTGTTTGAATAAGGAGGGATACCCACTCACTGAGGGGAACCAGACCAGCGAACCAGGAAACCTCCCTCATCGCCATCCACTCTCTTACGTGGATTTGCACACCTCCAGGGGATGCACTGAGCGACATCCCAGCACAGTGTCCAGAGTGAAGGGTGGCCCCCCAGCCTGAGCACGTGCACGCCCCCAAGCTGGACGTCTGCAGAGAACAGAGTGACAGGGAAGCCCATCTGGGTATGTGCTGCCCTCAAAATGTGTCCACGTTAGAAAAAAATGGGTATTTGCTCAGCTTTCTCTGACTTATTTTAGTCTTTCTCTTTATCACTATTTTGAATAGAAGAGTATATGGCAGGCTCTGGAACCGTGGCATGCTGCTCTGGTCTACGGTCAGAAATGCTGCATTAGGTCACACTGCCTTTAAGAGAAAGGCACAAGGATCCCATCCTAAAATGATGTTGATTTTTTAAAAAGCTTTTTCTAGATACATGCATATATCTGTTTAAAAACAGAGAAGGACCTCACGTCCTAGCATTCACTGAGTGTTTATTACATGCTAGCAACCATTTAATCCTCATATAAACATACAGGCAAGGCACTATTCCTACTTCCACTTTAGCTGAGAAAATTAAGGGTCAGAGCAAAATCAGGATTGCAAATTGTAATCAACTATACTTCAATTTTAAAAAAGGATTGCAAATCTTGTATGTCAGAACGAGGATTTGTACTCTGGTTGTTCTGACCCCAAATCGTGTGCTCCTGACCACCATGGAGCAAAAGTTTCTCCTCCCCAGACCCAACCCGTCAACCAAGACGGCTCCCATCAACACGGTGTTGAACTTCCTCCCAGCTTCTTCTCTGCCACCCCATCATCTTTTTGGTGAATTCAGCACCAGAAAGTAGGAATCAGAGGTGGTTTTTCCCCACCTGGGTTCCTGCGTGCTCTCTTCCACCTTCATTTTCCAGCAAGATGCTGCTCGGAGCTGCCACGTTGGAATAGCCATATGGGTGGTGGACGTCCGGAGACGGCCTCAGTCTCTACGTAAAGCACCAAATTAAACTCACTGACCAAGGACAGCTGGGCTGAAGCCTGCTGTGAACTACACTGTAAAGAACGAAGCCACAGTGCTAAATGGTGGCTGGGTTGTGGTGTCTGGGGATGAGGCTTCATCACCGTACCTGCGGCCTTCCCTGTCAGTACACCTGTGTCTGCAGTCCAGAGGTGCAGGTGCTTTGTCCTCCTCACAAAACTTAAACGTCTCCACGCAGAGGAGGAAAGGGGTCAAAATGAACATGGCACATCTCAGACCACCCAGGGAGCATTTAATGGAGAAGTCTTCCAAGTTACAAAGTGGGTCTTTAATTTCCGCTCACGTTTACAACAAATATTGAAAATCTCAGTGCCCTTGGCTGTCCCACCAGTTCTGGTTCCTGGTGTGAGGTTCCACCTAAAGTTAAGTCACGGGGTGTCCTCACCACAGCCCGGACAGCCGAGCTCTGAGCCAGCCTTGTCTTGGCCACGACTGCCTGCCCCACCGCCTCTCCTAGGAAACCTGGAGACTTTTGACTGGACTCACTGCCTCTTATTAAAAATTGCATTTAAGGGACTTCAATGGCCATCCAGCGGTTAAGACTCCACGCTTCCAGTGCAGGGGGTGTGTGTTTGATCCCTGGTGGGGAAACTAAGATCCCACATGCCACACGGCACAACCAAAAACAAAAACAAACTGCATTTAAAAGACAGCTCCCAGTACAAGGTTCTTACTATGAGTCAGAAGAACGGCACATTTCAAACTTTCGCCTGCTTTGATAAGCCTGTTACCATGTAGGCCCCGCTTAGGCAACTCCAGCCAGAAAGTAAGAATTCGACCTGACCGGTGGCCCGTCCACGCCAAGGGCCAGCCTCCGGCTGCTGTTCTGTATCTTATAGATGCATGTAATATAGAGTATGTTGACCCTTGAACAACTTGGGGTTATGGGTTGACAATTTGAGTATAACTTTGGAGTTGGCCCTCTATATCTGAGGTTGTACACTTACTGGAAAACATCTACGTATGAGTGGACCCTCGCAGTTCAAACCTGTGCTGTTCAAGGATCAACTGTACATGTGTATGTTAAAGTATCATTTATATATATTATTTTAAAATATCTAATACCTGTATACTAGATACATGTACATTCATATTGTATATGCGTAATAAACACATTTAAAATCCATTTTGGGGATGCTGAGGGCCTTGGGGCTGTGTGCGGTGCACGTCCCCAGGGCCAGACCTCGGTTCCGGACCTCTCTTGGGCTGGCTGGCTGCATCACTTTGGGAGAATCTCATAACTGCTCTTGATTTCTTCTCCAGAAGACAAGGCACCTCTTGGAGAGTGTGTGTGTGTGGGGGGGGTGTCTGCCCCGTATCAAAAACGTATCGCAGAGGGGCCTTTTCTTCTCTCAGCTGAGACCCCGGCTGTGGGCAGCAAGGGGGAGCCAGGACGCAGGGCTTGTCAGCCGCCCCCCGCGTCACGGAGCCAACAACGCGAAAGGCTCTGGGCTCCAGAGGGAGGAGAGAAAGGGGGCTGGGAAGACGAGGCCCCATCTCAGATGAACAACCAGATGCTCATCTATGCAGCGTCACACCTGCAGAAGCCGGGCCGCCGGCCGGAGGAGACCAGGCCGGCGCCTTGGCCACCCTCTGCCCTGTTCCTGGCCTCCACTCCTCACTTAGACGCAGAAGTGTGGTCCCAGCTTCAGCGCTGGGCTGCGATTGGGCACCAGGGCGGATCTGTTTTAACCTCACACTTCAAGTTGTTTATAGGTTTTAATCACAGCCTTAAATAACAGAGGAAATCATCACATGTTACAGTCGTCTGAAGCCATTGAAACATTCTCTCAGCATTTTTTTATCTGCAGCTCGGCCTTCAGACCCTTGAGAGCTGGTGTCCTGGGCGGGTGTTGCTCTGGGTGGGGAGGGACCCTTGTTTCTTCTTCTGTCTCCCTGCAGCCAGCTGCCCACCCCCTCCCTGGGGCCTCCCTCTGTTTAGGCAGCCTCACAGGTTCCCAAACAAATACAATATCACATTACAAAATTAAAATCACTGTAGTGGTCATTTAGTATAAATTCTTTTTTTCCACCAAGGACACTGTGGAATTATTTTTCTGATTATAAAAATACCCCACACTATCAGTGCCTGAAACAGAAACATGGTTCATGTGCTGATGGGGTTTTTTTTTTTGGTTGAATTATTTATTTATCTATTAATTTATTCGGTGGATCCATTTTTAATTGTTTTATTCTGTAATTTCTCTTGGTGCTCAAAATCTTTGTTACTGAGGAGTTTCTGGTGAGCTCCTAGTAGAACGTGCATTGTGGCATCCTTTCAACCATGGGAAACACATTCTTCATCATCTTTTGCTGATGATTTTTTATTTGAATTTTTTAGTAATATTTACACAGGGGTCAACATCTAGACCCACAAAAGGTCACAGGGCAGTCAGGCACTCTCCCCTCCGTCCACAGACACCCAACTTCCTTCTCGAGAGGCACCAGTGGAACCACCTTCTTAGGTATCTTTCGAGAGACATTGTGGCACCTACAATCGCACACACACAGGAACATTTTCAAGGAGGACGTGGGAATTGCTGCAGCCTCACCACGGCCATGGAGCCACGTTCATGACCAAGGGAATAAGGGGTCAGGGGTCGCCGAGGGGCTGTCTGTTAGCAGCGCTTGACCGAGCACACTCACTGCCCCTGGCCCGAGGCTTCTCTGTTTTCCATCAAAGACTCTGAAAGACTGAATCAAATCACTGGCTAGGGAGTGGAATCATCACGACTTGATCCAACCCAATTTTTCTAAGTTTCTGTTAACTTTACTCATATAACTTTACTCAAATATGAGAGCTCATTATTTTTATTTTTTATCTATTTTCTTGTGCTGAAGAAAAGTATAGTGTTTATTGCAAGGTGTCAAATAAGAAGAATGGGCAACTTATGCTCAAAAGACCTAAAGTCCCTGATGGCTTTCAGGGAAGGTTTTTTTAAAAATTAATTAATTAATTATTTGATTGCAGTATAGTTGATTTACAACTCTGTGTCAGCTTCAGGTACATGCAAAGTGACTCAGCTATATATATTATATATATTATATTATATATATATATATATATATATATATATATATATATATATATATCTTCCTCCCCAGATACTCTTCCCATACAGGTCACTACAAAATACTGAGTACAGATAGCTCATTGTTTTTAATTTTTCCACTTGCTTTGAAGTGTCACATTACATATTATCTCATTAATAGTATGTTCAAACTACAGCACAATCTCCAAATTTAGTAGAAATCTGCATGTTTTCTTTTCTTGACTTTTTCTCCTTCAACTCAAACGGCCTGGGTTTGGTTCTAAAGTGTGTAGGTTCATATGACCCCCTAAAATCAGTATTACTTACTTCCAGGTGACTAGAAACAAAAGGGAATTCTAAATGCTACTCAAGAGAACACTAAAGGACACGTACTCAATGATAAAAATACATGTGTGTATATCAAAGAAAATGAGCCATTCACGTCCACTAG
The DNA here is from genome assembly GCF_964374135.1 of Grampus griseus. NCBI lineage: Eukaryota > Metazoa > Chordata > Mammalia > Artiodactyla > Delphinidae > Grampus > Grampus griseus. Next base: position 86,650,097 of record NC_139007.1, read on the forward strand.
CAGCAAAATGAGTGAATCTCAGAATCATAAAACAGAGCCAAAGAAGCATGTCGCCAAAAATGCACACTGCAGGCCTCCTCCAGAGACGCGGGCCATCCACCAGGGATGCACAGCGTATGCAGAAGATTAAACAGCAATGTGAAAAACAAGAGTTCATCCTGAAGGTAGGGCCGGTGGCTTCCTCATGGGGGGTTGTGGAAAGGGACCCCCAGGGCCAGTGTTGTGGGAACAGAGGATGTGGTTTTGCCTAAATTTAGACAAGGTTGATTAATCATTGATTCTTCTTTTATTTGGACCTAAATAGACCCACGGCTGGCAGTTCATGTTGAATCGCCTGGAACGGGTTACATCACCCCCAGTCGATTTGCACACGTGACCTGTTTCAGGGTCACTGTTTTATTGGAACCACGGAGAGTTTCCATTTTGCTTATTTTTCATTTTGCAACTGACTGTACGGGGGGGAAACACCACGACCAGAGAGGCCTGTGGTCCTGCCCCAGGCTCTTCTGTGGTCGCCTCCGTGAAGGTCAATTGTCTTTCAGGGACAGGACATGATGTCTCCACACTCCTCTGTCTGCCTGGGGCCGGTTCGGTCAGCCTCCCATTGGGAGCCCAGCACTCTGAGCAGTTTCCCATCTACACCCAATGCCCCCCTCCTTCTGGCTCCATCTCTCTCTCCCAGCCACGGGAGGGCTCAGCTTTTCCTTGCAGGGGGAGGGGAGGAAGGGTTAGATCACAGGAACCCGGCAGTTTTGAAGACATTTTGGCAAATTTGAATAATTTATTGTGATTAGGAGCTGCACGTTCCTCCCTTGTAGCTCAGAAACGCTGAGATTTCAAAGCCATCTGGCATCCCAGTGCCAGTGACACCACCTGTGTCAGAGGAGGAAACCTTCAGGACCTTGGAGAAGCCGTACTTCGCCAGGAACAGGAGCGCTTGGTCTCCTCTCCCCTGACCGTTCTGGAAGAGATGACGTGACATGCCAAAGACACACCAAGTGTGCGGAGGGGCCTGATAACAAGCCCAGGGCTTACTGTGCATCTAAGTCAATTGAAAGTTGAATTTTGGGATAAACCATTGCCCTAGTTGGGGCAGATGCCTGAGATCTATTTCTGCAAAATCCTGGGAAACCCAGTGCCCACAGTTATGAATGTGCAAGGGCAACAAAAATGGTTGTAAGATGAAGATACCCACCAATGAAAGGACGACTCTGACACCCAGACCTTCCTCTCTGCGTGAAACTACTTCCATCACTGCCCAGGGTGCCAGCATCTTTGTTGGCCAATGCATCACTAAGCCACAGCTTCATCACGCTGTGTAATGATACCTCCAAAGCGCAGGGCTCACGGCACAGATGCCCTGTACCTGCTCCAGCCCTGCGAGGGGTCTGGGGCTCAGCTGGTCCAAGCTGGCTCGGCTGGGAGGCCCTGCCTGGTCTTAGGTACAGGCTGCAGGTTGGGTTTAAGTCAGTCCAAGTATCTCATCCTCCCGAGACCAGTGTTCTCGCAATCAATGGCAGGACCACAAGAGCCAAGCCCAGCACACAGCACATGTAAAATTTCTGATGACATCACGTTCACTCACACTCCATTGGCCAAGGCAAGTCACATGACCAAACTCAAAGTCCACAGGGAGGGACTTATCTCCTGCCCCAAGGGGAGGGGGTGTCTGATGAGAAATCCTCCTTTCATCATGGGGGCCGTCACCATGGTGCCTCCCTGGTTATCGAACTTTGAACATTTGAATGCAATGCAAGATGACTACAAAATAAAATTATAAATCTTGCAGGACGCGTTATCCCATAGAGTCAATGAAAGTAACGGGGAGGAATTATTTGACTCTCACACAGAGGCCCAAGCGTGTGAAGGCCCACTTCAGTTGGCAAAAAGAGAAAAGCAGCTTAAATGGTGTCAAACCACAAATTCACAAGAGACCTATTCAAAGGTCAGGAGAGGCCTTTGGGGAAACTGATCCACACACTGCAAAAATTACCTCCTTTATGATTCCTAATGGGAAAGGAGGGATCCCGCTACCTAAAAAGAATTCTATTGAGAAAAATTATACCAGAAGACACCCCACAGCACTTGATTCCTTCCTGTTTTTAATAAGTATTGTCAGAATTGCAAACAAAACCTAAATTCTGCTAAATACGTGAGAAAAGTCATTTATTTGCATGGCTTCCACTTTTATTTTTCAATATAATGCCCCAAACCGAAACTGTTTATGCTATTTATTCTGAATTTTTGGTGCCCACTTTAAGCAAACGCCTGGTAAGTGGATAGTGAGGCCCTCCTGAAGAGACACGTGGAGTTTAGACTCAGAGACTGGGAGACCGGCTCCAGTCTCAATGTCTGTGACAGCCTGGTCACTTTGGGTTTGTTAACCTTCCGTGGCTGAGTTTTCTCATCCACTCCTCACTGAAAAGGTCAGGGAGATAATGTATGCAAAGCAAACAACACCTAGCACATAGGGGCCCTCAGTAAGTGGTATTATTGTCGAGATTATCACATCGTCCTATTTCTGCTTCTAAAATTGTATTTATTCTCTTTATTATGGTACATACTATTTCAGGTTATCTAATTGCAGTAAAGTTCCTATAACTAAATTGAGCAAAATACACTGAACTCAAACAGTCTACACACTTTCACCTGTTCTTCTGGAATCTATTATATATTACATAAGCAAAAGAGGATTCAAACTCAGAAGAAATACGTTTATGCAAAAATTAACACGTCCTGAAGGGATATAACTAACTATAGTCCAACAGCTCCTGTGCAGCTGGGTGTAAAATTCACGTGTTCAGTGATAATTTAAGTATAAAGTTACATAAAAGACACATGGGGTAGCGGAACGCACATCTAGAGAGGTCCGTGTGGAATGTTTCTCCTACCCTCCCTGCACTTCGTTCACCTTACCTGTTGCCTCAGTCTGTGCACAGCAGAAGAGGTGTGAGTGACCAGAAAGGGAGGGAGAGAAGGAGGGAGGAAAGAGAGAGGAAGGAAGGGGGGAGGGAGGAGGGGGGAGGGGGAGGGGAAGAGGAGGGGAAGGGGGAGGGAGCTCACTGCTTCTTAAAGCTTGTTATTGCAAAGACAACATGAAATATTCTGTATTGTTCAGCATTTGAAAGCAAACAAATTAGTCAAAGGCGAAAGCTAGTTATTAGAGAAAAGGTGATTGTCAACATTCTCTGGGAGAGGAAAGGTGTTTGTAAGTCACAGCAGCGCATACAGCCAGGAAGGCACGGAGACCATGTGTTGTATCTGAACTGAGGGGTCAGCACAGGCAGTAAAATGCACAGTAAAATCCCTGGGTCATGAGATAAAGCCCATTCTGGGTGGAGGAAGCAGCCTGAAGAGAGACACAGAGACACAGGAGGGCACAGTGCGCGTGTGCATGTGTGTGTTCACATATGTGTGTGTTGAGCTGCCAGTGACTGGTGTTGCCAACACATATGCCACTGGAAGGAAAGGAGTGGGGAACGCAGTGGAGAAGAAGGCAGGTCCAGCCACGGGCTTCGCACACCATTCTGATGGATTGAATTACATCATCAAGGTCAGTGTTCAAAGATGTGGTGAGGCCTGACCCCTCTCTAAATTGGAGGAGAGCTGTGCTCGCCCTCGCCTGCAGAAGGCACGTATGCATGTTAGCACAGACGCACGGCACCCAGCACACAGCACAGATACTTCTACACTCACAAGGAAACCACCAACTGAAAGTCCCCCCCGCCCCGGGGCGGAGGGACAGTGGGGAACAGCTCATCAAACCTTTCACTCCAGGGGGAGTGTGGAAGGTGAGCTGGCGTGGGAAAACCCGGAGAAGGATCTCACGGTGGCCAGGAGAACTCCCCAACACAATCAGCACCATGAAAATGCAATACAGCCTCATCCCTCAGCCGCCATCCACTCCTGAAAAACAGGAAACACCTCATGCTTATCCCGTGGCTCAGGAAACAGGAACCCCCTCAAGTAGAATACAAGTGAAAGACCTGTGGGCTCCTCCACCAGGACAGCCCGGGGGCTGGTTGGAGCTGATAAGAAACAGTGTGGCAACTGGGCAAACCAGACCCAGAACGGGGGAGAGAATGAAGGGCAGCACAGAAAGTTCAAGGAAGACGCAGTCTGGAAGGACCAAGCTCAAGGGACAGAAGGAAACTCCAGCAGGGCCTCCCAGGCTAAGAGGACCGATTGCAGGGCCTTCCCTGGCCGTCCAGTGGTTAAGACTCCACGCTTCCACTGCAGGGGGCACGGGTTCGATCCCTGGTCGGGGGACTAAGTTCCTGCATGCCGCGTGAAGTGGCCAAAAAATAGAAAATAAAAGAGGATTGATTGCAATAGGCCAGGAGAGAGCAGATGGATGGAGCTAGGAAGGTGTAGCAGGAAGGAAGGGAACATAATAATAGGATGAGGTAGTGGGGTAAAGTTGTCAGGACTTGGCTTTCAGGGAAAATATCTATCTGGGTGCAGAGGGCAAAGTGGCTGGTAGATGCCACTCAGAAGGGGGAGGTCACGGTGATACCGCCAGACAGTGACTGAGCAAACGTGCATTTGTAAGATATTCTGGGGACACACGGGGTGCACCCAGGACAAAGACCTGTCACCCTCCCCACTGTCTCCTGTGATTTCAGAGGCATCCCTGGCTGCCCGCTGTCTGCTTCCTTCCTGACCCGTCTTCCTCTCCCTGGCTATTAAGTGCTGGGATTCCTAAGGCTTGCTCCTGCTAATTCTTTTCTTCTCATCCTGAACTCTGTCCCTGAGAAATCTCATCTGTGACCCCAACTCCAGTCAGCCTTCAAATGAAGATGGATTTCAGATTCTTATCTCCAGCCCAGACCCCTTTGATGAGCTCAACATCCATCTGTGTCTCTAACTGCATTTCCACTTGGACATCGTAACTCAAATTCAAGATAAAAGGAACAAACTCCACCTCCCCTTCCAGACCGTCTTCCAGGCCTCTCTGAGTTGGTCCCCAGCACCAGCATCAATACAGCTCTGCAGCCCAGCGAGGGCACCTCTTACAGCCTCACGTCCGATCTGTCTTCAGAGTGTGCTTCTCTCCCGCATATCTCTGGAATTCACCCATTTCTCTCCATCTTCACTGCCACCACTCTTGTCCATCAGGACCTCCTCAAGGCCACTGCCCACCCTCCTGACTGCTCACTCCACACCACTTTGTTCCTTTCTATACCACCCGGGGTGCCACGGCCAGAGTTGTTTTAGGGGACATGAATTGCTTGTCCCTCCACATCCACGTTCTAGACCCTTCCAAACAGCAACCCAGATGGCCAGCCACGCTCGAGGGTGGGCGGGATGGACCCCGCAGACCAACGTGCATTTTGCCCACAAGGATTCTTTCAAGTCAGGCGTGCATCCAAAGACAGATCAACTGAGATGATTTAATCTAGATTCTGGGACTTCTTGAAAATTCTCCAGGAAGCAGAATTTTTCTTCCCCACTGGCCAAGAAAACAGAGCTTGTACCCAGATGGCCATCTTTGAACAAGCCGTCTCCCTTCCTCCCTCCGTCAGGATCCTGGAAAGAACTCCAAGGAGCCGAGCCCAGGGTGCAACACAAACCAGGCCACACTGTTGCAGCCTAGATGGAGCCTTCGTCGAGTTACATGAGCCAACAGCTCAGCCACTCGGGCTTCCTAAACCAGCTTGATGCAGGTTTTCTGTAAAACAGAGCGAAAGCACCTAAATGTTGTAGTTAACGTGTCATGAGCCTCTGGGCAAAAGTGCTTCAGGAGCATCTCATGACTCCTTTTCTTCGCATAAAACCCAAAGACCCTTAACCCAACCTCCAAGGCCCTGGCTGGTCTGGCTGTTTTCCTTCCAGACGCTTCTCAACCGACTCTGCACTCTGCTCTCTGACGCCCCCTGCACTGAACCGACTTCAGGCTCCTTGTCACTTTCCTGCAACCTAACGTCTTTGCACTTAATTCTTCATCTGGGATGTTCTGCCTTCTCTCAGCCTTTCATGAAGCTACTCTTATTCTCCATCACCCCCCAGGTCATTCATCTTTTGCTCCAGGGAGGAGGGCACAGTCAAATTCCTGTTACATGCTTTCTAGGTCGTCAGCACATTTTTGGATTGGGTTGTTTGTTTTTTTGTTATTGAGCTGCATGAGCTGCTTGTAAATTTTGGAGATTAATCCTTTGTCAGTTGCTTCATTTGCAAATATTTTCTCCCATTCTGAGGGCTGTCTTTTCGTCTTTTTATGGTTTCCTTTGCTGTGCAAAAGCTTTGAAGTTTCATTAGGTCACATTTGTTTATTTTTGTTTTCATTTCCATTTCTCTAGGAGGTGTGTCAAAAAGGATCTTGCTGTGATTTATGTCATAGAGTGTTCTGCCTATGTTTTCCTCTAAGAGTTTGAAGATATACAGACTGCCAACAAACACATGAAAGAATGCTCAACGTCATTAATCATTAGAGAAACGCAAATCCAAACTACAATGAGATATCATCTCACACCAGTCAGAATGGCCATCATAAAAAAGTCTAGAAACAATAAATGCTGGAGAGGGTGTGGAGAAAAGGGAACACTCTTGCACTGCTGGGGGGAATGTGAATTGGTACAGCCACTATGGAGAACACTAGGGAGGTTCCTATGACCCAGCAATCCCACTGCTGGGCATATACCCTGAGAAAACCATAATTCAAAAAGAGTCATGTACCAAAATATTCATTTCAGCTCTATTTACTATAGCCCGGAGATGGAAACAACCTAAGTGTCCATCATCAGATGAATGGATAAAGAAGATGTGGCACATATATACAATGGAATATTACTCAGCCATAAAAAGAAATGAAATTGAGTTATTTGTAGTGAGGTGGATGGACCTAGAGTCTGTCATACAGAGTGAAGTAATTCAGAAAGAGAAAGACAAATACTGTATGCTAACACATATATATGGAATCTAAGAAAAAAAAAATGTCATGAAGAACCTAGGGGTAAGATGGGAATAAAGACACAGACCTACTAGAGAATGGACTTGAGGACACAGGGAGGGGGAAGGGTAAGCTGGGACAAAGTGAGAGAGTGGCATGGACATATAAACACTACCAAACGTGAGGTAGATAGCTAGTGGGCAGCAGCCGCATAGCACAGGGAGATCAGCTCGGTGGTTTGTGACCACCTAGAGGGGTGGGATAGGGAGGGTGGGAGGGAGGGAGACGCAAGAGGGAAGAGATATGGGGACATATGTATATGTGTAACTGATTCACTTTGTTATAAAGCAGAAACTAACACACCACTGTAAAGCAATTATACTCCAATAAAGATGTTAAAAAAGAAAATCCTATTACACGCTTTCCTAGAATTGTGGTCCTTTCCTTCAAAACGTTTGCCGCAGTAGCTAATTCAACATCACGTACTGTGGTTATCTGATTGTCTGCCCCTGCACTCACCAGCAAACTGTGTGAGTGATGGAGGCTGTCCGTTTCTGCTCACAACTGCATCCCTAGTACGTGCCACAGGGGCACATAGAAGGTCCTCAAAAATGCCTGTGGGGTGGCTGGGTGGACGGACTGACGGATGGACGGATAAATGGTCAGCTAGCTCTGGAGGTAGAATCAGAGACAAGAGCAGCGAGAAGTTTCTGGCTTGCGTTACTAGATGGAGTCTTTTACTGAGCTGCAGGGAGAGAAAGCTGGGCAGGGAGGTAGGGGGAACACCAGGTAAAGTGAAAGGCAGGAGACAGAGGCCATGGTCCCCCTGGTCACTGCAGGAAGTGCTGTTTTATCTCTCACTGTCTTGGAAGAAACACTCCGACCTTTTCAACCAGCCATTGTCTTTGTTCCCCAAAAACCAAATATCTACCTTAATCCACTTCCTGCGTGCCCCCGGTCCCCTGAGCACCTCCTGGCCCCACCCCCATGTGGTCCTCCTTTCTGGACACCCACACAGCCTGCACATACTTCAGTCCTGACCACCACTGATGAGGCTGGTCTTCCCCACACGGAGCAAGCTCTCTGAAACCCAAACAAGAAATGTTTATCATTGCACTGATGTTTAATAAAGAGAATGTGAAAATCTAGCGTGTCCACCAATGAATTGCTAAAAACAGTGTTTCTGATTAAGAGGAAAAGGACAAATTGCAAACCTTGGCTTTTTTTTTTTTTTTCTTCTGCAGTACACGGGCCTCTCATTGCTGTGGCCTTTCCCGTTGCAGATCACAGGCTCCGGACGCGCAGGCTCAGCGGCCATGGCTCACGGGTCCAGCCGCTTCGCGGCATGTGGGATCTTCTCGGACCGGGGCACGAACCCGTGTCCCCTGCATCGGCAGGCGGACTCTCAACCACTGCGCCACCAGGGAAGCCCTATATGAATATTCATTAAATGAGCTGAACAACTCACTCTGGTTCCCAGGGGCCGCGGATGGATCCAGCTTCTCTGTAAATTTCAAGAATGCCCTCATTTTGTTTAATTATCAGGAGTTAAACTAGAAAGGGGACAATAGGGTAACTCTCTTTCTGATTGTCCCAAACCTATCCCAACAGTCCTATGAGCCACCAGGACACTCCCAGGATACTGACCCTCACATTCGTCCTTCATCTCCCTAAAGTGGGGGCGAGATGAGCTGAACTCCTTGATACAACAGCAAGTTCACCCAAGTCCAGAAAACTGAGATTTCTTTCCTGTGAGGCAGCCCTAAACCTCCCAGGGAATTACAGAGCTCGGTACTGGCCCAGCCTGGCTGCCCACACCCCCCATTCTGGACACACCACAGCTTCACAGGCACCAGCTCACACAGCCAACTGTTAACCTGGGGCGACTTTTCAAAATAATTGTTCATCACAGTCAGGATGAAATAATGTAGAGTTGAACATTGTTCTTAGCCCTGCAACAGTGCCAAAAGCTGAAAAGGACAGCACTATCCCCGTCGGGGGTGCTGAAGCTGAGAGAGGTCTCATTTTAGTCCATAGAATCTGGGCACATTGAGAGTGAGAAACCGTTTGAGTAGATCACATATCAGATTTAATGACGGCAAATTCATTGAGAAAGTGAGCAGATTGAGAAAGCAACCCCATTTGTCAAATCCTGGCTGCACGGCACCCAGACACTGTCTGCAGACACGAGAGTTTGGCAGAGATCACTTGAAGCGTCCTGTGGGACCCGCTTGACTTACGATACAGAGCGCTGTACAGTCATCGCTATTTCTAAGTTACGTATTTCACATTCTTTCTATCAGAAAGATTTACTTAGACACACACACACATGCATATGCACAGACACACACACACACACGTGCATATGCACAGACACACACACACGCACGCACACACACACGTATATTCTCCTGGAGAACCAGTTGCTAAACGTTAGCCAGCACCTCCCGGCCCCTCCCCCAGCCCTCCCTCCCTCCCCACCTCCCACATACTCTTTCCTCTTCTAAAAATAAGTTTCCTGGTATCAGAGCAGGGAGAAATCCCAGCCGAGTTTCGATGATCTTGGGTGAAGGAGTCATTGTCTTGCTTTGGCAATCTTCCAGAGACAGAAACGTCCCGATTTAACTTTTTTCAAAATGTGCCTGAGAGGGTCCCTGGCGGCTAGCTGCAATGCTTTGTTAAAATTTCAGAAAAGAGCGTTATTTCTGCGATTTGTCAAAGTATGGATTTATAGGAAGTGGCTCTAAAGCAGTAACTGGTTGTGTTTCTGAAGCAGATTCCGTGACATTTATATCCAAGCAATGCTGGCTTTTGAGGTAGTTACCTCGGCAAGCCCCTCACTTACAGCAGTCTTGTTTCCAGAGCTTAAAACATGTCTGGAATCTCCCCACACACACTTTCTGGACGTGACTTCAGGACGGTGTGTGAACCACCGAGGTAACCCAGTCTTATTTCTGGATTTTCACCAAAAAGTATACTATCCAGCGTTATCGTTCACTTTACCCCAAAAGTTCCAAACAAATTCTGCCTGATTGTAGAAGGAAAAATCCAATTTCAGAATTAAAATTTTGACACCGTGGAGCAAGGCAGCATGAAATAGGAAGAGAGACATTTTCTATCTAAGACATATTGTGCTGGCCACATAGCCAGAAGAAAGTGTTCTTTCTTTTCCAAAAGCATTCCCAGAGAGTTTTGAGCTACAAACAAAGTGTGTGACATCCTAAGGCGACTGATGGTTTGGGAGGCGCTGCGGGGACCTTCGTGCTGGCATAAAATCCTAACGTCCTTCTGCACCTGGAACACAGGGACCCCAGGGGCCTGGCTCACAGGCAGACGTCCACGCTTCCCCCAGAGCTGCCACAGGAGCAGGGTCAGGGTCGGCACTTCCACCAGCTCCCACCCCCCGCCCGGTTGTCCCCCTCTCTGAGGTGTGATAACCATGTAGTTACTGCACCTCCTGCCTGCATGGCTCCAGACCCCAGCTCGGGTTTCAGAGTAAAGGGTCAGTTCTCTGAAGCTCGCTGTGCTCCAGGCCTTGTGTGGGGCTGGGGCACCAGGAACATGAAGGTGCACAGGTCCCCGGTGGGACCATGGGCGGGGAGGGTGACCATGCCCAGGCCCTTCTACCTACTCCTGGGACCCTGGTGCCCCTGCAGTTAGGAGCTCTGGACTGTCATCTGACAGGTGTCAGCCGTGGACACTCACTCTGCCCTCTGATCCAGGAGCAACCTGAGGTCTCCTGCTGGGCCCGGGCAGCACCTTGGCCGAGGAAACCAGAACAGAAGCAGAGCAGACGTGCCAGCCACATGCAGACGCAGCATCCCTCTTTCCGCGGCCTGGAAAGAGGCGCTGACGTCACTCGAGCTCACCAGCTCTTGAAGCAGCCCCCATGCCAGTGGTCATCTCTCCAGGGAGGGAGGGATGCACGTGGGCAGCGATGGAGTGTTGCTTCTGAGCGCATGTGTGCTGGAGCACACGTGTGTGCACATGCATGGGCGGGAGAGAGGGGGCTCTGTGTTGCTGCTGGGGGGTCTCACAGACATCCTCTGCGGCGGCCTGTGCGATCCCACAGCAAAGGCCGGGAGAGTGGGCCGTGGCCTGGGAAGGAGAAGACGGGCAGTGCACCGGGCTGGTCAGGGCCTGTTGCAGGGGCCAGGGAGGCTCGGGCCCACCTGCCCAAAGACGGGCTCAGGGCCGGGGGCAGACACACCTGGGCGTCCTTGGTTGGGGTGTGGAAGGAATGGAAACCTCAGTGATGTAGACACAAGTGATGAAGCACAGGCGGGTCGTGGCGGTCCCACCCTGGCATGTTCTCCACCTGCCCCTCTTACACCCGCCAGTTCTGGCCAGGCTCAGGGCAGGTGCGAAGCCAGACGCTGGGCTTCTCCGTTTGCCCTTGGATTCCTGACCCTGAGATGCAGGGGAGGAAGGCCTTTCCCCCGTGAATGTCAATTTTTCTTCAGACCGTTGGATCCCTTTCATGTGCTCCCTGGGATCGAGCATAAACCCTGGGCCACTGGCGGTGTCGCGGGCACATAGATGAATCCCTCAGACATTCAGGGAAAAGAGAAAGGTTTGCAGGGTGTAAACAACTTCAAATACACGAAAGCTGAGAAGTTGTTCCCCCTCACTGTGAAGTTAATGGAAAGTCTGCACAACCTTGCCCAGAGGACAAAAAAGATTTCAAGGTGCCTCAGTGGAAATACAACCGAATGAAATGCAGAGTTAGAATAAGGTTTTACAGAAATACACCGTCTGTGTGAGCCAAAAACTCACAAAATGAATGCAGTATTTTCAAATCACTGTCTGGTGGTCGGATAGTCTAATGGGAATTAATGGCAACCTTTGAGGTTAGGATGAGAGAGAATCATGTTAGAAGCAGTTAAGAAAGTTGAAATTCACAGTATTCATATGGTACTGACTGTGTGTCGGGAACTTTGAAAATCCCAGGGTGTCAGAGATAAACACAGTGCAATCAGTGCCCCAAGGAAGTGGCGGTCTTGTTAGACCAGGGCACTGATGTCGGAGGATGTCTCCTAAATCGTTTAATGGGGATGTCGTCAGCGTGATGCCAGGCAGGAGTTAGCGCCATGCCAGCCCCCCAGTTCAGCTCCAAGCCTGGACCGAGGAGTGGGAGAAGGGCTGGGTGGCTGTGCAGAATGTCCCGGGCTGTGTCACTTATACTGCAAGCACTTTGTGTGTGGTCCTGAGTCACCTGCACTTGCCTCATGCAAACCCGTATTTTCTCACAGGTTTCCTTCTCCTTCCATGACTTATCATTTAAAACACCTGTTACATGAGTCAGCTCGGGCTGCCGTAACAAAAAGACTGGGCAGCTTAAACGACAGACATTTATTCTCACAGTCTGGAGGCTGGACGTCCAGGGTCAAGGTACCTGGTAAGGGCTCCCCGCCTGGCCTGCAGATGGCCGTCTTCTCCGCATGTCCTCGCATGACCTCTTCTTTGTGTGGAGAGAGAGACTCTTTGGTGTCTCCTCCTATGAGGACACTAACACTCTTGGATCAGGGACCCACTCGTATGACCTCATTTAACTCCCATTACTTCCTTAGAAACCCCATCTCCAAAGACAGCCACAGTGGGGGTTAGGGCTTCAACATATGAATATGAATTTCGGAAGCATACAAATCTTAAGTCCCTAACACTCGTGCAAAATAAGTAGATGGAGTAAAGGACGTATTTTCCTTTTGCAGAATGAGTCATTCCTTTAAAGTTCTGAGTTAAAGAATCCCTCCTAAGATGCTATACCGGGGGACCCTCCCGACAGTTAACTTAGAGGCCCACAGTATGTCTTCTCCTCACAAAATTGCCTTAACAACACTTATTTTCATCTGGGTGTGTTATACTACAGTAAAAGTTATACTTGTACACTGTTTTACAGTTTTACAAAGGATAAGCTCATATATCTTGACAGGTTTAAAGCTTAAAGCAAGCATATGTAGTTTGCTTCTCCGTTTTTTCCGGGGGAAGCTGAGATTGGAAGTGTGTCTCCAAGGACGTTGGGCTCTTCAGCAGCAGGGCAGGTACCCGAGTCTAGGGTCTGAACCCCATCCTGTTCTGCTCTGTGGTTCCAACACATCTGTCAGGAATATTCACATGTCAGCAGAGGTGGAGGCTGCGATTCCATGTGACGATACGATGACTGTTGCTCAGAGGAAACGTTCCAAATAGGTGTTCAGTCTCAGGACGTGAAGGACCTTGTGCTTTGGGAGACGTCTGTGTGGCTCTGATCTGATGGAAATGAGCGGGGATCCCACAGGGTTCGGGAAGGCGGCCAGGTGTCCCTCGGGTGGCCTGTGGTCCCAGAGACTGGTTGGACGTCTGGTGGTTTCACGATAAACAAAGAGCTCTTTCAAAAACGGTGCTTGTAGACCCAAACGTCTACCACATCCCCAAAGGGAGAGGCCGCAGAGCCCTGAGACGGGGCAGAACGGCTGAGACCAGGTTTTATCTGGCCACTTTCAGAGCCCACGCCGCCCTCTGCACATGGCGGGTGACAACAGCTGTGGACCCCCGTCCACCTGAGACGGCCGACTGCTCGGCATGCCCACTGCTGCTGCCGTCACGTGGGACCCATCTTCCACTCGCGGACATCCCTCCATCACGTGCACGAAGGGGCACATCCCTGAGAGACTGGGCATTTCCCGATGGCAGGAGCCTGTCCTCGGTGGTTCTTCTTGTCTTCTCGTCTCTTCCTTTGGCAGGGGGCTCTGGATTGACTCTCCAACCCTGGACGGCCAGTAAAGGGCTTTCTTAGGCAGGGCTGCTGACTGGACATGGGCCTTGGGCCCCCACTCTCCCGGCTCTTCCTCATGGACCAGCAACCTGAGACCCGGCTCCAAGCACTGCTTGTTCCTGTGGATACAGCACACTGAGCGCACACAGAGGAAGGGAGCATCCCACGTTCAATGGCGCCTCTGCTGATGACGGCACAGGCGATGCAGGGCTCGGGGGTCACCGTGAGAGTGGAGCTCGGGGCGGGACCGGGAGGCTCGGGTGTGATTATGGATTCTTCTGGGGCCCGTTGACTGGCAGTGGCCAAACTGGCTAATTTCTATGAGCCTTACCCACTCGTGGTTCAGTTTCTCCAGGAGTTACATGAAGAAAGAAAGGACCCTAATCTTACTGATCAACTTCTTTCTTTCCAGGCGCGGTGCTCAACATTCCAACAGAGATTCCCCTTTCAAAGCCTTGAAGGAAATGCCAGGGACTGTTCTTAGAGATGAAAACACATCCAGGAAAGTCCCATCTGTTCTTCCCAAGAAAGACTGAAAATCCCCGGTTCAATAGATGCATTTTCATTACCCAACACCGTCACCGTGTGCCGGCCTGTTTCTGTTCTGTGCTGGTTCTTAGAGGGTTACAGCTAACACCGGCGGTGCCTGGCCCGTGGACGGAGCATGCTGGGCGCTTTCTTCTCATCCGGAGGCTGGGTGGTCCCTGCCACCGTTTCTTCTGTCCTTCTACTTCCTTGTTACGTTTTATGCAGAAGCAGGCTCTTCTCTCTGGAGCTGGGACATAATAATAATAATAGCAAGTAGAAGCAAAGCACAGTCAGGGACTCAGAGCTCGCCCCGGTGTGGAGCCAGGACTCAGGTCCAGGCAGGCTCACGTTCAAGTCCCGAGGGTCCAGCCTCCTCCTGTCCAGCTGGAGCCCAGCAGGAAGACCCTCCCGCAGGCTCGGCCTCACTCTGGGACTGTGCACCGTGGTTCACTTCTCCCAAGGTCTGGTGCCTCTCCTGGTGCAAAGGTTCAACTGCGCGCAAATCCTGGAGATTAACCTTGCGGTGTGAGGGGCCCCAGACGCTCCGCCACACTGAGCTCTTAGAGAACGCATCTCCGCCTGGTCGCTCGCACTCGGGGGGGCACCGGCTCACTGCACACAGCCCGGGAGGGGCCCTCACGCTCACCCCTGTTAGATCCATGACAGAAGCTCCACGGAGCGGCTGTTGCCTGGACGTGCCCGACAGCCCCCTCTCCTCTGCGGCCGGGCCACCCACTGTGTCTGCGTCAGAACCTACGGCCCCTCCAGAGCTGGCAGGTGTGGGGCCGGCGGGGGCCTCGTGCTCCTCAGAGCTGCCGAGGGTCTCTGGGAGCGGGTTCCCAGTGGGTCTGGACTGCAGGAGGTCAGGTAACGCTGCGAGATCCCTCCCGGGGCCGTGCCCTCGTCCCAGGGCTTGCTGATCATCAAGGAAGAGGGGTCGGCGACAAGCCTCCCGCCCTGTCCAGAGGGAGTGACTAGTGTTTCAGCCGTCGCTGCGGCTGGGAGCTGGGCTCGCCCCTCCCCAGGGGCCCTGCTTGCCCTCCCAGGAGCTTAAAGCCGGCACTCCGCCTTGGCCTTCCGTCTCACTACCTCCCTTCCAGCGTCAGGAGAGGACAGGGGTCATCCACACCCTGGGATGCACGAGCCACCCCGACCACCAAGCTGCAGAGAAGGGCACCTCTGGGATCCACCCCCGCCTCCCAAATAGGGGCGATGCGGCCACAGAACGGGCTGGGTGCCGCTGTCGCTACTCCGCTAGCCCCCTGCACTTCATCCAGGCTCCGCGGGGCGCTGTCACAGGGTGCAGGGGAGGAGCCATGCCCCGAGGGAGGATGTGCACGGGAGGTCTCGCCGGGACCTCGTGTGCACGCGAGGCTGCGGGGTGCCAGCGCCCATGGCCACGTCCTGCTGCCCGGTCCAGGCCGGTCAGTGGCCGCGGTCTGAGCCGTGAGGTCGGAGTCCGGCTCCCGTTGGCTTGTCCTCTCACTAGGACGAGGGTTTGCACGTTCGCTCTTCCACTCCCCCTCTGCGTCTGGGGGCCTTTCCCTCTCAGGACCCCTGTGAGAACCGAGTCAGGTTATGTGCACGGAAGGGCTTTGGGGGCGATACGTCCTCCAAAGCATAGACGTATCAGGCTCTTGTCAGGGGAAACCCACCCTAAGGAACGAGCGGCCTGTCATCCCTCCTCGAGGTGGCCCTGCCTTCCCCGCATCCCGTTCTCTTCCTTCCAGCCTGGAGGGCCAGGCTGGGGAAGGGACGCGGGTCTCCGGTTTCAGCTCCGTCAGACCCCACGCGCCTCCCGTGAGGCCCTGAGGCTTTCACGGGGGTGAAGAGGCCGGTGGGCTTTGCGGCCGGAGGATATGACCCACCCACCGGTGGGGTCATCACCGCTCCCGGGACTCTTCTGCCGGTGTTCTCGAGCAAACGGAGAACGCGTGCCACAGGAAAAGCAGCAGTTGCATGGGCACCTCACGTTCTAGAATGTTCTCTATTCCTAAACACGCTCATGCACGTCATGCTGGGTGAGCACCTGCTCGCAGTCTGACCCTGTCCAGTCCAGCCCTGCCCTTGCTGTCCAGCCACCAGGGACCCCGCGGCAGGACCCCACTCTCCGCTCCCGGGCCACGCGGGCATCAGAGCTGAGCCTTGGTGACGGGCTGGCGTTTCCGCGGGAACTCCACCATCTCCTTCACAAGGCAGCACTTCCCTCCTCTATTTGTCCCAAACGGAACTCTCCAGCGCCCCCCAGTCCTGCACGTGACCAGGGAGCAAGTGCGTTCACGCCCCTGTTTCCATGGCACTGTGTCTGCGATGTTCCCGTGCAGACCAAGCTCAAAGGCGAAGGAGACCCAGGGGCCACCGGTGCCCCCCGTTCTTGCCGCCCTTTCCACGAGCCTCCTTGGACTCACAGGGAGGCCGCGGGGGCTGAGTTTATGCTCAGAGACCTGACTGACTTGCAAACCCACATGCCCGTGGAGGCAGCAGCTGCCCGTGGTGGTGTTTAGTGGAGGAGACTTCACCGGCTTCTGCTTGTTTATTCTACGAACAGTTGTTTATCTCCTCCGTGGAGGGAAACGGTTATTTGTCAAAGACCAGTGCACTTTTGCCCTCGTTGCTGAAACACAGCACCAAGTAGCCCTAGATGACATTTTCTTTCACTGCATTTTGGGCCGAGCTGTGTACGTGAACGAGACGGCAGCATGACACAGCTTTTGGGGGACAATGGCTGTCTGTGAATAAGCCTCGTTTGTCATTTTTGTGTGTACTTGGCTTTCCTTGTTGTTCAGAGAGCCAGCTTTCCCCAGAATATTGTATCTCCGTTACTGCTTCCCATGTGGCCTCTTTCCCACCTCCTGCTGCCCTGCCGAACTCTAAAGGCTGGAACGGGAGAAACAAACCCGCACAGATGAATTCCTTACTTGTCCAGTTTGCTTGCCTTTGGGTCAGCGTTTGCAGCCTGCACAGCACATTGGGGGACGCAGGTTTGCAGGAGACAGAGTCCTAGCCGCGGAGAGACCCCCGGGCAGGGGGCCAGCGGGAGAGCTGAGGGGACACGGGAGCAGCTGCAGGTCAAGGGCACCAGGCCCTGGCGAGGGCCGGCCCCAGGAGTGCAGACGCTCAGCCCCTCACACAGAAGCCAACCACGCATCGCGCTGAATTTCCAAACACAAGCCGACGACTGCCTGGCTGGCCTGGAGCCATGACAGGCTGGTGCAGACAGATGTCCCCTGCCGTCCCCTGGGCCACAGCTCCCCCTTCCCTGTCCCCGGGCTGGCGGAGATGGAAGGGACGGAAGCTCCGTCAGACAGGAAGCAGTTGATCTGAGCACAGTTTTCAAAAGTGGCACGTTTTCCAGAGACTGCCTTCAGAGGTAACGCGTTGGCATGGCAACTGTGAAGGTTAGGATGACAAGATGTTAGGAGAGGCAGAGGAGCGTGAGGCTGGTAAGCGGGTGTGGGGGGGGTGTGGACGAGGTGGAGCGGCCCGCCCCCTGCTGCCCGTCTGGGTGGTGGCCCTGCGGGGCCCCTGGGGAAGGTCGGCTTCCTCCTCTCCTGCCGGCCGTGGCTGGGCTTGGACTCCCGTGTTCACAGGAGAGAGGGGGCGGAGGCCCGCAGAAGTGCTGGTCGTGAGACTGGGGGCTCGGCCTCACCAGGCACAGGCCTGATGGGGACCCCGGACCCCTGGAAGGAGCCCAGGCCAGGCGGAGCTAGTTGCCCCGAAGGCACGTGAGCCGTTTGCAGCTGCGAGCCGGGGGTCCAATACCTTCCCCATCGCGGGGCCCAGTGTGTGTCTGGTCCCCTCGACCTGGGACTTGTCACAACAGAGACTGGCCTGAGAGGGCTGCCTGCACTGGGGACCCTGGCTTTGCTCATCTCAGCCTCGTCTCACACCAACCCACCAGCGAGCATGGCTCGTGGGCAGGGGTGCGCGGGGCGTGCAGCGACCGGGGGCCCAAGGTGGAGGAGGCTGACCTCGGCGCCCTCCCTCCAGTCCAGGGGGTCCCTCGGGTTCCTGGACTGGCCGAACGCCGGCCCCAGCGATGTCAGACACACAGACACGCTCCCAGGGCTGTGACCACACACCTCATCCTGCGGCCCAGGAGGAACAGTGCGCACCGGCCCCTCGATCTGGCACGCATGGGCTCTTCTGAATCACACAGTTACCCAACCAGCCAGCGGGGCTCCTGGGAGAAGCCAGCCTGTCCTGTTTCTGTCCTTGCCCTCTCCCTGCCCTTCACACCCCAAGCGAAAGCAGAGGATACACAGAGCCCCCTTCCCTGTCCCGGCCTCATGTGACATCTAACAGCTCCCTGTGGCTTTTTCTGGGGAATGTGTGTCTCATGCTTCCCCCAGGCCTTGGCTGGATAGGGCTGGTAAGGGGTCATAGCCTTCGCCCCGCTGGAAACCTGGCTTCCCCGAAGGCTCAGATCCCTGGCTCCAGGGCCGCCGTCCCTGAGGACTGAGAGCTCCACGTCCCCGTGGCAGAAACGTTGCTCCCATCAGCGCAGGCGGCCTGGAACCATGGCCTTTCCTCTCCACCCTGGACTCCCTGCAGCAGGAAAGGGGACCTGAGTGCCGAAAAGGCCATGAAGGCTCCCCAGGGGGAATTTGGGGTGAACCATTCTCAATCAAAAGGAGACGGACATTTATTGTTTGTAGATTTTTTGATCATGGCCATTCTGACCTGTGTGAGATGATATCTCATTGTAGTTTTGATTTGCATTTCTCTAATGATTAGTGATGTTGAGCATTCTTTCGTGTGTCTGTTGGCAGTCTGTATGACTTCTTTGGAGAAATGTCTATTTAGGTCTTCTGCCCATTTTTGGACTGGGTTGTTTGGTTTTTTGTTATTGAGCTGCATGAGCTGCTTATAAATTTTGGAGATTAATCCTTTGTCAGTTGCTTCATTTGCAAATATTTTCTCCCATTCTGAGGGTTGTCTTATGTGGAACTTAAGAAAAAAAAATGTCATGAAGAACTAGGGGTAAGACAGGAATAAAGACACAGACCTACTGGAGAACGGACTTGAGGATATGAGGAGGGGGAAGGGTGAGTTGTGACAAAGCCAGAGAGAGGCATGGACATATATACACTACCAAACGTGAGGTAGATAGCTAGTGGGAAGCAGCCGCATAGCACAGGGATATCAGCTCGGTGCTTTGTGACCACCTAGAGGGGTGGGATAGGGAGGGTGGGAGGGAGGGAGACGCAAGAGGGAAGAGATATGGGAACATATGTATATGGATAACTGATTCACTTTGTTATAAAGCAGAAACTAACACACCATTGTAAAGCAATTATACTCCAATAAAGATGTAAAAAAAATAAAAAAATAAGAAGCTAGATCATAAAGAAAAATAAATAAAATTACTTTTCAAATTCTGTGGAAAAAAAAAAAGGGAGACGGACAGACACTGCAGGCCCAAGAGGCATTCTACACACAAGGGGCAGAGTCTGAAGGGCTGAACCCGAGCCCCTGGCTCTCAGCTTCCTCCTCTCACAGCACGAGTTCAGCCGGAGCACTGCACGGGGCGAGTCCAGGTTCTCACCGCAGGGAGGAGAGACGGGCCTTATCCCAAGAAAGGCTCCTTGGGGGAGACCCCGCCCCTGCCCTGGAGGCGCGCGTGCTCACGACTTCAGGCAGGTGGGAGCTCTGCACTGCTCTGCTCGCCCAGGCTGGCGAAATCTGAAGGGCCTCCCTTTTCATCAGGACATCTTCTAAAAGCACACGGATCTTCCAAGTCTCCCAAGGAGGCCTGGGGGGCGGAAAACACAAGTTTAATACAATGAGAGCACTAGGCAGAGCTCCTACTAAACATCCAAGGAGCCCCAAGGGTGCACAGACATCCTTCAGAGACACCGCATACGACAAGGGTTCTGTGATCTGGGTCCCAGTGCCATCAACACGCTGAACGCTCACAGTCGGTGGCAAAGGCCCAGGGCCGTGTGGGTGGCGTCACAGATGGACACAGGCTGATCAGAATGTAGGACACCAATTTGATCAACTCGAGTCAATTGCTGTTCTTTGGAATTAAATAAATGACAAAATTCAAGTTGCTGTTCAAACTGGTTTTGAAAAACCCTGACGTTGAGGCTTATGGCAATTGTGGGCCTGCTCAGAAGTCCCAGGTCATGTCAAAATACCCTCATATATATGGGCAAGCTGACCAGATCTTATTAAGCTTTCCATTTTCATTCAGTTTTGCAGTATAATATAGAGTTTATCTGTTCTCTATTTAGTGTGTAAATGCACGCACTAGCCTATTCAAGTTCAAGGCACTGCAATCTCCTTACTGCCATCATCATCATCACCACCATCACCATTATCATCACCACCATCATCACCATCATCATCATCACCATCACCACCATCATCACCATCATCACCATCATCATTATCACCACCATCACCATCATCACCATCATCACCATCACCTTCATCACCATCACCATCATCACCATCATCACCATCATCATCATCACCACCATCACCATCATCACCACCATCACCATTATCACCATCATCATCATCACCACCATCACCATCATCACCACCATCACCATCATCACCATC
Organism: Grampus griseus; assembly: GCF_964374135.1. Classification (NCBI taxonomy): domain Eukaryota; kingdom Metazoa; phylum Chordata; class Mammalia; order Artiodactyla; family Delphinidae; genus Grampus; species Grampus griseus. The sequence goes on from NC_139007.1 coordinate 86,670,841, forward strand.
ATCACCATCACCATTAACATCATCCTTACCATCAACATCGCCATCAACATCATCACCGTCACCGTCATCACCGTTATCATCAGCAGTATCCTCACCATCTCCACCATCACCATCACCACCATCATCACCATCATCACCATCATCAGCACCATCATCACCATCATCACCATTATCATCACCGTCATCACCATTATCATCAGCAGTATCCTCACCATCACCACCATCACCATCACCACCATCATCACCATCATCACCATCATCCTCACCATCACCACCATCATCAACATCATCACTACCATCATCACCATCATCAGCACCATCACCACCATCATCACCATCATCACCATCACCACCATCATCACCATCACCATCATCATCATCACCATCATCACCATCATCATCACCATCACCACCATCATCACCATCACCACCATCATCACCATCACCACCATCACCATTATCACCATCACCACCATCACCATCACCATCATCACCATCATCACCATCATCACCATGATCACCACCATCAGCACCATCACCATCACCACCATCACCATCATCACCATCACCACGATCATCACCATCACCATCATCACATCACCATTAACATCATCCTTGCCATCAACATCGCCATCAACATCATCACCATCACCGTCATCACCACCATCACCATCACCGTTATCATCAGCAGCATCCTCACCATCACCACCATCATCAACATCATCACCACCATCATCATATCATACTTGAGAAGGGACTGTAAGACCTCCCAAATGCCCTCTCACTCGCCGTATCTCAAGTTTCCTTCTTTGCCACGCCGCCATCTTGCATGGATAAGGTTCTCACACTGTGTCTCTATTTCAAAACACAGAAGAAAAGCAAGCCTTACCGGACTCTCCCTCCTTAGTGACACAAAGCACACAGAATCTTAACAGAAGACCGTGCAAAAGTAGATATCCAACACTGACCTTTTCTCTGACTCTATCCAGCCTCGGGGGGTGGGGGGTGGGTCAGCATCCAATGTACCACAGAGAAGCTAACTGAAAACTAGTCAGTAGGCGAATAAGTCATTATTGGAAATTAACTATGACGTTCAGACCAGAGTCTGATTGTCCTGTTCCCTGAGGGTTCCTGGTGATATGGTGCCTGGTGACATTGCAGACCTAGATCCCTGGGGTGGAGTTACGTTACAGCCAATGTTCCATCTAGACTACAACACAGGGGAGGAGAATAAAATGAACAATAAAACGAAATGAATCTGAACTGTCTCAGATTTTTCAGGGAGAAAAAAATCAAAGAATCCCAGACATTGAGGTTTCAACTGAGTTAGAAAAGAACTTGGAAAATAGTGAGGCGCTCTCTTTTCTTTTCATCCGTCCATCCATCTATCCATCCATCCATCCATCCATCCCTCCCTTTATTCATGTACGTACTTGATAAACCCTTTTTAAACACTTTACGTGCATCAGGACTGTGGAAACGAGAGGTAAGGCAAGGGACCTGCTCTCTCTAAGGGTCTGAGACCTGAAGAGAGATAGACAAAGAGCAACATTTGCAGTACTAAACAAAAACAGTATCGAACGTCCATTGCGAATTACGTTTTGCTCCCAGTTCTGTCCTAAGGACTTTACCTACACTACCTCATTTAATCCTGACAAGATGGGCAGTATTATTAGTATTACCCTTTATACCATGAACAGCAAGGCACAGCAAGATACAAAACTGAAGCGAGGCTGCCTTTCTAGGCGTGTCAATGGGGCTGAATTAATGCAAGGTTGCCTGGATTCAACACCTGTGCTCTTACCCTTCATGTCTGTCTACATGATGGGGGCTTCAGTTCATTTGTCCATTGTGAGTGATTTGTTGAGCTCTGGGTGTATAGGAGTACACGAGATGGCCACGGTCCCCGTCCTTGTGTTGCTCGCAGTTACGATCTACAGAAAGCTCCCGGAGACAAGAGCATCACAGAAGAAGGCCCAGCCCCTCTCCCTTCACTGGAATCCCCTCTAACCCTTCCAGTCTCTCTCCAAGCTTTTGCTTGACTTGGTTCCGATTTAGGTGATTTAGGGTTCAGGAGAGATTTCCGTCACTCATGATTAGAATTGTCCATTGGAGGCAAGTGCAATTGGGGAAACGTCATCCTTTTCGTGAAGGTGAGATTTCCCTATAATTTCTACCTCTCGGTCTTTGCTGGCCCGGCCCTATGGTCCCCCACACACTGTATCGGCAACTTCTTTCACATGATAACTTGGGAAATTTTTGGAAACTGTTCTGAGATTTCTTACGTACCCTTTCTCCTTCTTCTCCAAGATAAGCATCAAAAACGCCCTCTCCCTTTCATCTAAGAAGTGGTGTCAGAACGTTTATCAGCCTGGCCAGGCCCTGAGGATGGCTGGAGGTCAGTGATGTTCCCATAAAACAGGGTTATGAACTTGGTCCAGGACTGACTTGGGGGATGCAGTGAACCTTAGGACACATAGCGCGAGCATTTGCTTCTGGACGTTTCCCGGGGAGCCTGACTTAATGGGGTCCACGGCCTTTGAGGCTTACGACTCAGGAAGAAGATGATGACGTCACTCGCGTAATACTCCAGATGGTGTCTGGTCGCTGCCGGAGGTCTGGCCTTAAGCTTACCAGAAAGAGTGCTTCCCTGGTGGCGCAGTGGTTGGGAGTCCGCCTGCCGATGCAGGGGACATGGGTTCGTGCCCCGGTCCGGGAAGATCCCACATGCCGCGGAGCGGCTGGGCCCGTGAGCCATGGCCGCTGAGCCTGCGCGTCCGGAGACTGTGCTCTGCAACGGGAGAGGCCACAACAGTGAGAGGCCCGCGTACCGCAATAAATAAATAAATAAATAAATAAACTTACCAGAAAGAACACGAAGTTTTCCATTAGTATGAAGCAGTATTTTCTCAGGACTCCAGGGCAGGCTGTGGAGTCAGGTTGTCTGAGTCCGAAGCCCACCGTGTGATCTTTAGGTAATGACTCAGTTTCTCCAAGTCTGATTTTTCTCCTTCAGGAGAATTCAGTACGTTCTGTGGTGTGTGTGTGTGTGAGTGTGAGCAAGTGTGTGACATATTTTTAGTACACATACACACACCTATATAACACTTGTGTGTTTGTTGACACAATATTAGCTATTATATTTCAGCACAAAATTACTCAGAATTTCCGTCAGCTGGGATCTGCTTCTTTACTGTATCGTGTTTGGTGCATTTTATCCTCCGAGCTTGTCTGCTTGTTTCCCTCTTTCTTTCCTCTGGTTGGTATCAGCCCCTGGTTCCAGCCATTCAGCTTATGTGGAATCTTGGTTTGTCATTCAAGTATTAACTCTGCCTTGAAGATATACCTAAACTTGGAAAGCTTATGTTATTAATTTCTATCCAAATATCATACTTCCTTGATTCTTACATGTGCATTTTCATATTGTAATGTTTCTGAGGTGCATCTCACATACAACATGAGTCATGTTTTTTCCCTGAAAAATGAGTATTAGGTCAGGGCTGTGTTTTCTATCTCATGACATTGCATCACACAGATGAGAAATGCAGTGAGTTAGTTATGAACAGGATGGTAGAGGGTTCTATCCAATGACATGTCTCCAGAGCAACTGGGCTACACGGTGGAACCACCCAGGGATCATCAATAAGACACACCGTTGCTCAGGGCCCACTCCCAGGATATACAGATTAACCAGGAATGGGGGCGTTCACAGACCTCCCGGGGGATTCTGACCCCTCAGCTGCAGGCTGAGCCGGTGTCCCCTGCACATCACCCCACTTGCGTCGTCAGAGCACATATAACCGTTGTAGATCGTTGCTGCCAGGACGCACTGTGGCCTGTGTCCCGACCCTGACGGGAGGAACGCGTCTGCAGCACCTGCATTGTCCGTAGGAAGCGCTCACTGTACACTGGACGGGCTGCGTTGATTTCAACCCACTGATCAGCAGTCTTGGGCTATCGTCTGCGCACATGAGTCCCTGACGCTTCAGCTTCCGCGATGATTATAAGCTTTGTCTCGTTTTCACCACTTGATCTCACTAGAAACACGCAGAACGAGCAGCTGCGGGTCCGGGAGGGAACCTGGGGTCTAATCCTGCCGCTGCTGCTACTGAGGACTTGATGGCCCCTAACTTGGGGACCTTGTGTGTGAATGCGGGGGGTGTTATATGAACAAGGCGCTATTTAAGGACCTCTGTCCCACATCTTCTCATTGCACACACTGTGCCGTGGAGCTATCACCCCGTTACAGCTTTACGATGACTCAACTTCTGACTGCTCTGTCCACAGAAAGGACGCTACCTAGAACATGGCGGTGTGGCCCTAGACAAAGCCAGACCCGCCTCCCCAAGCCCAGGCCAGTCCTGGGAAACCCTGGTCAGCTTATCCCTTCCGGAGAAGCGAGGCTGGCGTGGAACAAAATCCAGGAACCCTAGCGGCCAAGCGACACTCTTGTCGACTGAAAGAAAATGCACAATGTGAGAGTCTTGAGTTCAGTTTTAATCGGGGCAAAACACGGACTATGGCCCGGGAGACAGCATCTCAGATAGCTCTGAGGAACTGCTGCAAAGCGGCCGGGGGAAGGTCAGTGTTATGTACGATTTTAGAGAAGGGGGCACGTGCGTCAGGCACACGTGGCGGCAGAGGCCGGCTGCCGGTCACGAGGAGCAGACGTCACCGCTCATGATTTTACTGCTTTTCTAGATACCGGGAGATGCAAGAATTGGGCTCAAAATCTTCTCCTGAAAATATCTAACTACCCGAAGGCCTGTTCTGCCAGCTTTTCCCAGAGCACAGAGCGCCTCGTCCCTGCTCTCCACCCTGAGCTCCTTTCGGGGGTGTTGAAGGGCAGCAGCTGCAGCGGCTCATGATTTAATCCTCGTCGAGGCAGATGGCAAGCGTTGATTTGTGTTCCCCTCCCCACGGGCCGGCTTATTCACAACCGACCCTCCTCCTTCAGAGCAAACAAGAGCTGCCCCGGCACCAAGGGAGACGCGAAGCTTCCCCCACGTCAGGGGCTGTGGATTCAGAAGCTGCCGCTTTGCCGGAACGGGATGCAAACGAGCCCCAGGCAGCCCTGCAGCTGGAGTCCCACGGACCGCATCCCCTCCCCAGCTCTGCAGCCCGGAGGCAGTCACACACCTGCCTACCTGCTTCCGACACACACATCCAGACATATCCGCTATGGTTCCCGGCTGACTCTGTGTCCGGGCCTGTTTTAGTGCAGCCCCGATTCTTGCATGTAAATAAGCACCCTGCTCCCAAGATTCTGTGACGAGCTGTTAAGAGGGACGGCAGGGCTGGCCGTGCTGGAGTCCGCCTGAGCAAACGCAAGGGGGAAATGAAGCCACGCACCTACCACATCCCCCTCTGATGGAAACGGTACTCTCACGTAGCATTTAGATGTCATCTGTCACCTTGATAGGAATGTGGCTCAGTACACTTAGAGAATTTTTCCAAGTATTTAAGCTGGGTAAATGCGGGAACAGACGGCTACAGCAAGGCCCCAAGCCGTGCCCGCGGCGGGAGGTGGAGCTTCTCACCTGCACAGGCCCCCTGAGCTCCCCGCGAGGCTGCCGGGTGTGGAGGGAGCCCAGCACACTAGCCAGACCTTTGCGCTTCCCACCAGCGCCCGGCGGCTCTGCTGCCGCCTCCCTGGGGAGAGCCTCGGCACCAGGAGCCCGCCAGGGCCAGCCCACCCCTGCCTTTCCGGGTGGAGCCCCGAGCCCCGCACGCCGCAGCTCCCCGGCCCAGGCCCCGCCCGGCTTTCCCGGGACTGAGGCCCAGCCCAGGCTGCAGTTTCCCTGCAGGATTATTTTTAAACAGCTATTCAGGCTGTGGCGCCCGAGGCAGCTGCACCTCTTTCTCTCACACTAATTAAAGCCAACTCGATGCTCCTTAGCATATGAATCAAAGCGCCCTCGGAATAGGTGGTGCTGGTACCGCCCTCCTGGGCTCCCCTCAGCCGCCCCCCCACCCCGGCGCTCGGGCCCAGGCAGACGGAGGCTGCACAGGTATCGCCTTCCCGTGGGTTGTGGCCCACGAAGGGTTGCAAATCGCACAGGGTCCAAAAGTGGCTTGGAATCCACACCACCTGGGAGACAGATACTTCTGCTGGAGCATCAACAAAACAGAAGATGCGGGGCGTGCCCCTCCCCGGCGGCTCGGGACTCAAAACTGAAGAGGATGCTGGGGGTTCATCTGGCTCACACGACTGCAGGAATTTCCCCCAGAGTGAGGCGCCCGGGGCTTCCTGTTTCCTGCAGAAGTCCTATGGCTGGCGCTTCTTTGTATCAGTATTTGGGGAGATTCAGAGCAACCCATGTTCTGAGGCTGCTGTGAACTGAGATGCCGTGGATTACGTTGAACAAATGACTGAATATGTTTTGAAACGAGGCAGGGAGGTGTCTGAGGACGATGATGCCATCACCCCCCTTGGCGAGCAGCCTGGACCTTTCTGAGAGCCAGTGGATGCAGAAGGATGGGGATTAACGTTAGCGACTGGAAAAGCATAGGTAGCTGAGGGGACTGCATGAATATTTTCCTACAGACGAACCCTCCACATCAGTCTTTAATTATCTCCCTTTTAAGAATCACAGAGAAGAGACTGTTCAAAAGGTCTGAGGGTTTTGTGGTCTGGGGTCTGTAGACAAGCAGAGAGTGTTCAGAAATGAATTCCCGCCCCCATGGCGTGACACACGCTCAGACCTAAACAGTCGCCTCCTGCCGGGACCCAGGGAAGCGAGCCTCAACGTCTGCTGCAAACCCTTTATTCTTCCATCAAGCAGGGACTGGAAAGCGCTGGGGGAGGATTTCGAGGCACCCAGAGTCTCGGGGGGCCATTCTGCCAGCTCAGACTCTTTTTTTGCCGCACGCCGTTTGCTTAGGGTAGACCCAGGCGGTAAATCTTTCCTGTAAGTGGCCCCTCGGTTATACCAGCACCAGGGGCGCTGACTGAATAACCCAGAAATCATTCTTGGTGACCTGAACACCTCCTGTCTGTCCAGGGAGAGCAGACACCATATCAGGGAGCCGTCTGCTGTGTCTGGCACCTTCGGCAGGAGGGGGGTGGAGCCTGCCAACGCTGCCGGCAGTTGGGGTCCCTCCTCGCCTCTCTTCTAGGGGCACATCCTCCAAATGGGGGAGACTCGCCCCCAGCCAGGGGTGCACGGGCAGCCCAGCTCCCCCACCTTGTCCGACACTGGGTCTCAGCACACGTAGACCCCAGAGCCACATTTCCAGAGGTGTTGCCAGGTCCCGCAGGAGCCCAGGGAGGTCAACAAGGCCTCAGCGTGAGCCCTGCAGGCTTCTGTCCGGAGACGGTGTCAGTTACAGAAGCAGGTGGTCCCCAGGCAGAAGCAGGAACCAGTCTCCAGAAATCAGAATTCGTGGACTGGGACCCGATGTGAGTGATTTGGGCCAAACTCGCGGAATGAGAAGCTCCACCAGGACAATCCGGGTTCTGGGGGGCCATTTAAGAGAGCCCCGTGTTGCTCAGGAGAGGGACAAGCCAGTCTACGCTGGGTCCCGAGAGCCTGGAGGACACTTGGTGGCCTGGGTTAGTCTCCTCCCGGCCCCAGAGCATCTGCACCGATGGTAATTGCCCAGCCGTGAGGTCCTGGTGTGATTAACCAGGTCAGGACCCTGACTGCTGAAGGACTTGCTGTCCCTGCCAGGTTGGCCCCAGGTGAGACCACATCAGAGGGTGACCGGCAGTGCCCACGTGGCCTGGACACTGCTGCCCACTGGACGTCACGGCCACTGAGCTTGCGTCACGGAGACGGCAGGAAAAGAACTCGTGACTCCGGGGCTTGTTCCAGAGCTGAGAGCTGGGGAGAGAGCCTGAGGGTGAGGGGACCGTCTGAAGGAAACACGACAGGGACATCCAGCTGGTCTCGGGCTCCTGGTGGCGCAGCTGGGGAACGTGGCCCCTTTGCTGGGTAGCAGTTCTGGGTCGTGAGAAAATAGGGTCAGGCCCATCCAGGAAGGGCTCCGAGAGACACAAACCAGCCTGCTCCGGGGGAGACGCAGGCTGAGCCCCCGGCGACTTCAGGGGAGACGGAGCCACAGCCCAGAAGGAGGACCGGGCGGTGGCACAGGCGTGGAGGGGGGTGGACTCCAGGGGAAAAGGCAGAGCAACTCCTGTGGCAGAAATGGGGGGCAGGGGGCGGGGGCGTGAAGTGATGCTAAGTCGGCAGTTGGAAGCTGTTCCCTGCCCTGTGCCGGCGGCTTCACGCCTCACCTCAGGGCGGCTTCACACCTCACCTCGGGGCGCTGGGGCGGCTTCACCCCTCACCTCGGGGCAGCTCTGTGGACCGAGCTCCGTGTTAGGGACGCGTTGCGGGGAGAGCACACAGAGCAACGTCACCCTTGACAGGGGAGCCTGCTGGCTGGTCCGGGAAGCATCTGGATGAACTTGAGCCCCCATTTGCCCCTTCCCCCTCCAAACACAGAAATCTCAAATACTTGGAAGGGGACTAGGTTTCCCACAACACAAAGGATGAAGCTCAGGTCCCATAACTGGGTTTCCAAGGGAAAGAGCTGACCAGAGGCTGGAAGACACAGGGAGGCCTCAGTATGGAACCAGTTCAGCAAGAAACAGAGCAAGCCACCACGCCAGGGGCACCTGGCAGAGCCCTGCTTCAGCTGCAGCCATGGGGCAGCGCCACCTGCGCCCTCGCGGAGGTCTCCGCGGTCCAGGTGGTTCTCCCTGGAGGCTTCAGGGGAGCCTGCATGGGGAGGCCCCATCCAGCCCTAGGGGGGCTCCTGGGGACTCGGGGAGCGGCCCAGGCGCCCATGAACAGCTCAGATAAAGGGGAAGTAAGTCGCCTCCCCGTGTGCTGTGCGGTCAGCTCCCGGGTTAAAGAGAAAACACTTTAATTTCCCAGCCTCATCGGTTACTAGATGACCAGGTGATGCACAGATGTGAGATACGCGATGACCTTCCTCATTCAAAACAAACTTGGTCAGAATCTGCCAAGTCCTTCAAAAGTCGGGACGAAGTTCTTAGTATTTTCGTTTTATCATAAATATATGTTCGATTAACAAAATACTGATCATCCAGAAAGTCCTTTGATGACAAGGTCGCTGTCCCAGGGAGCATTTGTCGGGGTGGAGTTGCCCCAGGTGGGCATGAACTCAGGGGTACGGCTCGCTGGCTGGCCGTAGGTTCCACCAACGATGACCAGACCCTAGGGCTCCTGTCTTTTCGCTGCAATAAAACCAGCAAGGATTTGTCTTTCTCGGCACCACACTCACAGTCGGAACATGTTCTCCCAGCCACTTCTCAGGACTTGAGGACAAGAGAGCCTTGTTTCTTGTTTGGCCGGGAGGTCAAGGTCCACCACAGGAGGCGTGTGGGTTTTCCCATCTCAGAAGACTCTCCTGTGAATGTTTCTTCAGTGTCTGGTGCTACGTCCTCCCTCGGGGCAGAAGCCTGTCACCATTGTGGGCAGACGCCTGTCCCTGCGGTTCCCACGGCCTCTGGCCCTCAGCCCTCACTCGGTCTCCATCTCCGAGAAAAACTTCCTGTGACAGCTCCTCCTGGCTATACCAAAGCGACACCACGAAAGGGTTCTGCCCAACATGAAATACACAGGAGTCCACATTTGTCATTCCGTGTTGGTGGTGTCCGCCTTCACCAACTGACTTAGTGGGAAATGTAAATTTGGTCCCCAGTCTCTGATGCAGTTTAAGAATTCACGGTTGACAACGAAGAACTCGTGGCGGCGCCTACTGAAGGGAGAAGAGGGACAGTGACCGCTGTGCTGAACATGTGGGAAAACAGGAGACAGAGCAGGCAGGAGGCGAGGCCAGAGACCGGGGCCCTGATGAGCCGGCCGGCTCAGCGTCCTGTTCTGTTTGGGTTTTCCACCAACATAAGTCGTACCACCACCCAGCACATCCCTTCCTGAGAAAAGATCCGTTTTTAGGGCAGATAAAAGACAGTCCTACACTCAAGGCGTGTGCATTGAAGCGAATCTCCGGCTCCACATCCGAACCCCAATAGCTGCCCCTTCTGCGGGCCGCCGCACGCCGTCACTGCAATACAGCCGTCAGCGAGATGCACGCTTGTGTCTGTGAATTCGTGCCGTGTTCTGGCTTCTCAGGAACGCATCTAGGAGGTTCAGCAGTTTCTGATGGAAGTTAACCCCACACCCAGGAGTGGAAACACCTGAAAAACAGTATTTGAAAGTCTTAGAGAGAAGAAATGAACCCTTTCCCTCACGCTGGGTGGGGTGAGCAATGGACCCACCGCAGCCTCTGATTTCAGTGAACGGGACCTGCTCTCCGAGACGCTTGCCAGAGAGAAGGGGAAACAGTGTGAACGACCAGGACTGTGGGGTGAGTCCTCAGTCACCTCAAGGAGACCACAGGGGCCACCACGGTTCAGTCCCACCGGTCTGCACGCGGCCAGGCCCCACGCCTCTCCCAGCCCCTCCGCATCCACCCCTGCGGCTCAGCCCCAGTGCTGACTGCAGGGGTGGCAGGGCGACCGCGTGGGCTCTACCTGCCCGGCTGCCATGGCCGCTACCGTCCCTGCGCATCGGTCAGTCGCCCGTCACCCCGGACGGCCTGCATGGGCCACGGCCCGTTGTGGTTCTGAGAGCTGTCTCTCTTCTTTGACTTTTCAGTGTTTTATTTCTTATCTCCTAAACTGGATTTCAAGCTTCCGGAGGAGACGTTGTCTCCGGCTTCTATCTCCCTAAACTTTACGCCTTAGTTTCGGGGCTTTTTCAGTCACCCTCTAAATGTGGTCCCACAGGGCTCGCTGTCCTGACCCGGTTCCTTCCTCACTCCCTCCTCGCAGGGACCAAGGTAGGAAAGAAGTGGGTGCCCAGGAGGCCCTGGAAACAAGGGGACCTCCTCCCCTTCATCCGACGCGTTAACGCATCAGAGGTGGAGCGTCCCTCCAGACTGGGGTGGGAGGCAGCTCCCACAGTCACCACAGGTTCCTCAGGTCCTGTCTCCTGGGAAGCGCCTCGCCCGCTGACGGCAGAAACCGTGTCCCACAGGCGGCGGCCAGCACGGGGTAAATAAGCAAACGTGTGTGATCGAGCAGGGCCGCTGGCCGCCCCTTCCTTGCCGCTGGGTCAGCTCGAAGTCAGGCGGGAAGGGGAGGCACACGGGAGGTGGGCGAGGCCCTGCCAGCCGCCGACCCAGCAGGGACCAGGAAGGACACAGGTGCCTGGTCACCCCACCCCTCCGTCCCTGCACCCCTGCGCCCTGTGGCCCGGGCAGCGCACAGTTAGATGTGATGCGGAGAAGGACGGCCCCTCCACACGGCTTCCCTGCATTCATGGTCAAAAGCAGGAAACGTTTCACTTACTGAGCTGGGAAGTGACTGGTGTGATGGTGCGTGAGTGTGTGTATGTGAGTATAGGTGTGTGTGAGAGTGCGTGTTTGTGTGTAGGTGTGAGTGTATGTGAACATGTGAGGGTTTGTATTCAAGTGTGCAAGTGTGAATGTGCGTTTGTACGTATATGTGGGTGGGTGTGCGTGTGTGTGTGCATGTGTGTATTCACGTGTGTGCATGTACATGAATGTGTGTACACCTAGGTGTGTGTGTATGTGGCGTGCACGTGGGATCTGGAGGAAGGGCCGCCCTTTTTCCCCAGAACGAGGGCAGAGAAAGGCCGGGAGCCTGCGTTCTAAGCCTCTTGCCTCCTGTCCCCAAAGGAAGAGGAGTCAAAGATGCCTGAGACGTCCTTCCTCGTTGCAGGCGTGTGGCTCCAGGTTGCCGGGCTTTCATTGAAATCACCTCCTTTTCAGTGGCCCGAGCTGTGGGTTTCATGATTACGTGGGAAGCAGGTTTCCGTCCTGGTAAGTGGGGCAGACGCCAGGACGCGGCAGAACCAGCGGGGTTGGTGCCCACAGCAGGGAGGGTCGCATTGCTCAGGGTCTAGCTTGGTGTCTGCAAAACCCGCCAGCACTGCGGGGGATTCACTGGGAAGGCAGGGGTCTCGGGCGGCCTGCGATCCAGGACCCTGAACCTTCAGACGAGAGCGCAGGTTCCATGACGAGAGAGGATCCAGGAAAAAGGACAGAAGGAGGCCGGATCGGCTCTCGAGGCGTCCAGACGGTTTTCAGAAACCGGGTCAGCAACGTGGAAAGGGACCTGGGAATGAAACGGTGTCACAGGGGTGCCGAAGGGTCTGGGACAGCACCTCCAGGCGTTCCTGCCGTCAACCTACAGGAGCGCGGGCTCTCGCCTGGACTCCCCTCCCTGTGGCGTCACGGGGGTGGTCTGTTCTGCACTGAATCTCACACGCACACACGGCAGGAGGTGGGCGCATGGAGAGACCCTGAGGGCAGCTCCGCTCAGGACTCGGGCTTCCCAGGGGAAAGAGCCACGAAGCCCCGCTCTGCCGGGGTCCACGCCCGCCCTCCCTCTTCTGCCACGGGTGGAACCCATCCCCTCACCTGCGCGCCCTGGTGTCCCTGGAAAGACACGTGTGTTCCCATCTGAGGGTCCATGGCATGTCTGAGCTGTGAACTCACTTAGGTACTTGGTGGTGGAGCTTGTCCCCACGTGGTGACGTTCGCAGACCAGACCCTGCTATCAGGTGAGGACGGGTGTCCTCCCCTGGGCCCCTGCCCGGAGGGTGGCTGCCGTGAGAGACTCCTCTCCTACTGGCAAGATGGGGCGTCACCCTGGCCAGGGCGCCACGTTGCCCGTCCAGCTGCACTGGCTCCAGATGCCCTGCAGATGACGCTCGGCCCCTCTCCAGGCACCGTGCACGGCGGAGGCTCAGGTTGGAAACTGGGGCTCCGTCCCAGCCATGCCCTCATTCCGCCACTCCTGCAGCCTTTGCTGAGAGATCCTTGTCGTGCAGCTCCCCCAGAGGAATAGCACACAGACAGTGGGATTTATGGAAAAGTCAGACTGCTTCCACTGTCCCATCCACAAGGCTTGCAGTCAACGGGCCAGGCTGCTCAGGCAGCCCTTTCCCGTTAAGTCATCGCAGCGTTTGGTCGAGCTACTTCCCCTCCATTCAGGCTCTGATTCTGAGACCTCCCTTAATCAGAGTCGGGAATCACAGCGCAGATCACCCATTGAAGGCCGTCTCGTCTCTGGCTCAGCAGCCCCTCTGATCCCCTCTGTCCCCCGAGGACGGCCGCAGCCCTGCCAGCCCTGAAGGTCTCTGGGTCAGAGACGATGAGGTTCTCCCCGGACTGGGTGCGTCCGTGGTGCTGATGTGGACGCCTGTGCATCTCCATGCAAAGGACAGCGACCTGCTCTGCACACCCACACCTGTGACGGTTTACAGGCGAGGCGGCCGCATCACGTCCTGCTGCCACGCGGCTCCAGGGAGCCAGCACCGCGCCCAGGCCACACCGCTCAGCGCTGCGCAGCAGGTGGGCAGAGACGACGTCCAGGCCAAATCCCGAGGGCTGGCCTACAGTTCCTGGGGTCGGGGGAGCCACGGCTCCATCTGTACTTAAGAGGAGAGCGTCTGCGGTCACGGCAGGAGGGGCATTGCCTTCTGAGCGGCCCAGCGATGTGCTCAGAAATGAAGTCCAGGCTCTCCTGGCCGCGTGGTCCCTGGGGGACCCCCAAGAGCCAGCACTGTCCAACAAGGCCCTGAGGGGGAGGCCGAACCTTCACCTGAGAGCCCCCCCACCCGCTCCGTGTGCACTCACGGGGCCCCAGCTGCTGACCACACGGGTCAGAAAACAGGAAAAGTCAGTATCAGGCACTGGGAGTTTCAGGCACCAGATGAGGACATTTGTGCAAACCTAGTTTTCAGTGATCACTTAACCACCGACCAGATTTCCTGGATCAATGGCGAATACCAAGCTTTAAGTACGCAATCACTTCCTGAGCTTCTGAAGGTGATATTTTGTTCAGAGTTTAAATGGACTCTTTGAACACTTTGCTCGGCGGACAGAAAGTGAGATGAGCCTTGGAGCCCTCACCCCGTCACCACCCACACTTGTGGATTCACCTGTCTGCTCGGAGGCAGGATGGGCTCCCCACCCTCTCTGATGCCTGCTCTTCCTTCAAGCTCATGCTCCGGGACCTCCCGCTGCAACAGAGTACACGTCTGCACACCTAGGAATAGATTTAAAGACCCGAAACAGACTTTCTGCTTTGCAGCGTCATGATATGCCATGGAAACCGCCGTGTGCACCAAGCCGGGTTCTCGTTTAAATAAAGCATCAGGTCAGAGCATCTTCATTTTCTTACATCAAGTTTGCTGTCAACATCACCAAGGCCACAGGTCAAATTTAAAATACCGCACTGTACACTCGGTCTGGAATCAGCTCGATAAGATTAATTCATATTCTTATCCTCATTAAGAAACTAACGCGGAACTATTCTAATTGCGAGCCTTTGACACAGAGCGGGGACTCTATCCGGGTCTACGTACTGTCTCTCTTACTGGCTGAGTTTGCATGTGTGTCTTCTCAGCTGCATTATATCCTTGGAACAAACGGCCTTCCAACGTCAGGTCCCCAAATGGTCTACCTTCAATCAATAAGGTCTTTCTTGAAATACTGCTGCCCTGATCCTTGAAAGGCGGTGAAACAACGATCGGCTCGTGCATTCTCAGGGGCTCACAGTGAGCTAAGCAGAAACACTAAATACGACGAACTCAACAAAGAGCTGTGAGCAGTGGGGCCTCAGACAACCTAGACCTCCGCCAGCGAGGGAACCTCAGGAGAGCTCTCAGCGTACACCTCCCGTGATGCACACCCCCTAATACACACCCCCCATGCACACCACCTCCCCCTCTCCGTGACAGAGGACCCAGGAGGTCTGACAGAAGCCTCTTGATCACCAGAACTCAGCTCCCCATGGCAACAAATCCCCAAAGAGCTGACTTCAAACGCAGCTTACAAGTTCTTAATATACAGCCCTTGGGCCATGATTTAAGGGAATAATTCAAATATGGTCCAGGTAGACAGAAGCCAGTGATAGAGAATCAGCAACAAGATTCTTGGGAAGAAAGTAGAGGCCAGAATAGAGCTTCCCTGTTCCAAGATGATGATAGGGGGAGCATCCGGCAAGGAACCTATAGAAGGTCCTTATCAGGAAAAGAGGGGGAGGGGAGAAGGAGAGGGAGAGCGGGAGGACCGAGGACAACTTGGCTATTCACAAGACAGGTGAATAAGGATATGAGGCAAGAAAAGAATCTTAAACATAACGGACACCTGGGCGTCAGAGACAGAGTATCTACAGACAAAAAGCAACCGGCCTCAGACTTATCCTCAGTAACGACAGGTGCGTGAAGGCGGAGGGACGTCGTGCGCAGAGAAAGGAGGAGACCTGCCCTCATTACACACCCTGCCCAGGTGTCACCTGTATGCACAGGCAGCAGAGCGGCTGCATCTCATATACAACCTCGGGGATCAAAGCCCGGGGAAAACTTCCTTAAACATCTGTGTAATCCAGTGAACCCTGGATGAGAACAAAAAACTTACACTTTTCTCTCCCTCTTCCCTTCCTCTCCTTCTTATTTTCTTGAAAAATATTTATTCGTTCTCTTCCCTCCCTTCCCTTGGTCTTTCTTTCTTTTTTTTCTTTTTTTTTTTTTTGTGGTACGCGGGCCTCTCACTGTTGTGGCCTCTCCCATTGCAGAGCACAGGCTCCGCACGCGCAGGCTCAGCGGCCATGGCTCACGGGCCCAGCCGCTCCGCGGCATGTGGGATCTTCCCGGACCGGGGCACGAACCTACGTCCCCTGAATCAGCAGGCGGACTCTCAACCACTGCGCCACCAGGGAAGCCCCCCTTGGTCTTTCTTGAAACAGTGGGACCAGTGGGGTCTGCAGAGCCGGAGCCAAGAAGGTGATCACAGCTGACTAGAGGCTCCAGACGCACCAGAATTTTCTGAAAGATGGAGAACATAAAAGAATTCTGTTTTAGGAGAAGTGACAGAAGTTGCTACAGCATAATGTAAATATAACTTTCATAGGCACTGGGAAACCAAAAAATTCATGCCACTCATTTTTTCCTGATATTCACTCTATTATGGTGGTCTGGAACTGAACCCACAGTATCTCCGAGGTCTGCCTGTACATTTTTTTGTTGTTATATCACAGCATATCAAGGCAAAACTAATAACATCAAAGACAAAGAGAAAAATTTTAAAGCAACCAGAGGGAAAAAGACATACTACTACCACCAAAAAACAATAATTCAACTGCAATTGGACTGATAAACACTGAGCTAAACTATTGTTCAACAGGGAGAGAGAAGCTATTTCCAGACAAAGACCAAAAGAGATCCACCTGCAGACCCCCGTAAAATGACTGTGGAAGAACTTCATTCAGTAAGAAGAAAATTAGAGCCAGAGAAAAAATGGGGTTCGGTAGGAATGGGGCCAAGAAGCATATAAAAACAACGGTACATGTAAATAAACACTGACAGTAAAATCCATCATCATAATAACACGAACCGTAATGACCGTTAGGCAGTTAATAACAATATGAAACTAGACCAATACCAGGGAGATGGCAGCCCAGGCATCCCTACTTCCTGGGGTCTTCAGACCAGGGCACTGGTTATTTCAGGTCTTGTTAAGCGGAGCGGGCTTGCTGAGACATTTACAGTCAGCACAGGAAGGGTAGACGGAGGACGTACAACTTCTAGCGTCCGAAGGAAAAGGGGGACGTTTCGGAAAACCTGATCATTTCCATAAGGGGTAAAAAACTAAATCTAAAGAAAGGCAAAAGGCAGGTCACGGCAAATAGAAGCACAAACAAAAGCTGTGGCTGGAGGAAGTCCAGATCCACGAGGAGCGAGGAGCGCAGCAAACGTACAAAGTAAACTCACCTGTTAGATGGACAGCAGAGCCCAGATCCGTGTTCTCATGGGAACCACCTGGATCCACGGTGGCAGAACCGACTTGCAACCCGGGGAATCGTGTCCCAGACGGTCCCAGTACCAGACTTTGAGAAATTGGCTAAAGCCACGAGAGCAGACGGACGATCTGGGTCTAGAATACGCAGGGTCTTCTTGCACAGTGAACTCGCGTTTCGTGTGCTTATGCAGGACAGAGTTCATCCTCCCCTCTCCTCTTTGGTACGGGCCCCCTCCAGCCTCTTGGGCCCCGGGGAACAGAACCCTACAGGCTGCTACCCAGACTAAGCCCTTTGTTTCCTGTGTAGCCCCACGGAGCCCTGCCCGCTCCTGCATTCTCCAAGGGGGCTTGGAGAGGACACATGGACTCCTAGGAACATGCCCCCAGAAACATTCACCTAAATCCACAAAGATCTGTGTACACGGATAAAATAGCAAAAGTTGGGGGAAACCCAAATGGGGACCAACCACGGCTTGGTTCACAGATCCTGGTGGAGCCGCACGATGCAGCTGTTCAGAAGGATAACGTAGATCTGTAGTCACTGACGTGGAAAGACGCCCAAGACATATTATTAAGGAAAAGAAGGTAACAGAGTCACACGTATAGCAGGATCCAGTTTCAGGACGATTAATTCATGTGCTGTCTTTGCTTCGGTTCAGGCCCAGAGAAACAAAACAGGAAGGGTATCTGCAGGCTCCGACTGTGGCTCTGTGAATGGAATGTGGGCAGGACGGTGGTTGTGGAAATTTTTATTTTCTAATCTTTTCCCACTTCTCTATTGTTTTTTTCACTAGATTGTATTTATTGTACAGACAGGGGAAAAAAGTTATAAAGAGAGGGTTTTTTACTGTAAAGTTATCTTTATATGAGTTTCTAAATTGCTCTTGTCCTTTGTAATAAGAAAGGATTTACCCTGACACCCCGGGCTTTATCTGATCCGCTTATCTACCCAGAATTTTCAGGAGTATTACTCTTACACATCTAAGCAGTGCCAAGGTTTTTTTCTATGGCCTTTTTGCAGGGAGGAGGGGTGTGGGCTGTGAGAGACACACTTGGCAAAGGGCTCCTTTTGTGTTGGGAAAGAATTTGTTTTGATTGTACACCACAGGGTAATTTTACTCCTGTAATAGCACTCAGAACTTCAAAGCTAATTTCAATTATCATAGTATTTATGAACAAAGTGACTTTTACCTTGATAAATAAAACCAGCGAGATGATTTAAATAACATCTTCACAGCCATCACCACCCTTACACCACGTCCATCGAGTCCTCTAGAAAGGTTGATGCAGTGAACGCACGACAGGAGACTGTTCACACGATTAGACCAAATCAGTGTCTGAGGCCAGGCCGTCGGGCCGTCATCCCCAGATTGCTGCCTGCTGTTCTCGCAGTCACGGCTGCCCACGGGCCTCCGTTCTGAGCTGTGGCCCAGAGTGTGAGTGGTCCTGTCCCTGCTCCAGGGATGCTTCCTCTTGTTCCTCTTCCAGCTTGCTTTCTTCCTTCCTTTCCTTCTTTCTCTTTCTTTCCTTTTCTTTCATTCTCTTTCATTTTTCTTTCTCTCCTTTTCTCTTTCTTTCTTCCTCTTTCTTTTTCTCTTTCTCTTTCTTTCCCTTCCTTCCTTCCTTTCCCTTTCTCTTTCTTTCTTTCTTTCTTTCTTCTTTTTCATGTAAGGATGTTAAAGACAGCACTAATTTCCAACAGGTCAGGGTGATGGGAACCCAGGATCTGCAATGCTCACGGCCATTGCTAGGGGATTCGATGTGGGTCCCCAGTGACTCTGCCCCACCACAGGGACTGAAGGAGGGACAGTGATTACAGTGTACGTGGGACGTTTACAGCCTCTCGAGCTTTGGAGCCCTCTTTAATTTAATGCCTATGGTACTACATTACACAAGGTAATGCCCACATCCCCCTCTCCAGGTGATGAAACTGAGACATAGGGCAGGGATGAGACTTCCCAAGGTCATGGGACCAGTCCGTCCACATGGGAGGAAGACTGCAATCCGAACCCAGGCCGTCCATTTCCAGAGAGAGAGTGCTCAACTGGAGACTCTGCTGTGTCCAGCGGAGGGTCACAGACTTGCTAAACATACCTGCCCTGCTGGACAGGGATGTGCGTGGGGGACGGTCACCACCTGCTGCATCAGAGCTCTGCCGGAGTTTGAGGTCAGAAGTGGCTGGACACTCCAGGCAGCAGCTGAGAGACACGGAAAGGGAGTGAGTGGGCAAGAGCCCCACATGGGAGGAAGGAGGGCGGAAGACAGAGCAGGAGAGTGGGAAGTGGGCGTCGGAAAGGGAGGACACGGGGGTCTCCTCGGAGGTGGGCTCTCGCCCAAGGGAGGAGCGGGGCACTGGCACTGACCATCCCCAGGAAAGGCCACATGGCTGGGTCCAGGGGGTGGAGGCGGGCTGGGTGCCGTCCCGTCCCCACCTACAGAGGCGCTCGCTGGCCGGGATGTTCTGCACCTGCCTGTTGGTCAGGAGCCAGCGGCACAGACGCCAGGTCTGGCACTGGACGTCTCCTGGCCATGTGTCTCTGCCCCTCAAGGGCTCCCTGCTTCCTGCTCGGGGCCCGGACCTGCCATCCACTCCTCGGGCCGTGGGTGCCCTGGTCTGTGGTCCAGGCACAGGTGGGCGGCCAGGTGGGTCCGCCTGGGCCCAGCTCTGCAGAGCTCATGCTTTTACATCAGACCCCAGGTCTAGAGGTGGGGAGACCGTAGGAGGCCCCCAACCTGGGTGCCAGCTAGATTCCCCAGTCCCGCTTGACCAAAGCGCCCCGTTCTCTGGGGCTATGAGGCACTCGCCCTGTTCATGGAGCTGATTCTCCAGCCTCCATTGGGTTTTTTCTCGTCTCCACCAATTAGAACACAGGAGGAGGGTGAGCAATCTGTCCCCCCCAACTCCATCCACAGGGGACACTTTCTCCCGCTGAAAGAACCACAGTTTTAAAAATTTTATTGAAGTCTAGTTGATTTACACTGTTGTGTTAATTTCTGCTGTACAGCAAAGTGACTCAGTTACATATACATGCGTATTCTTTTCCATATTCTTTTCCATTATGGTTTATCCCAGGATAGTGAATGTAGTTCCCTGTACTCATAGCAGGACCTGTGGTTTATCCATCCTGTACACAATAGTTTGCATCTGCTGACCCCAAACTCCCATTCCATCCCTCCCCAACCCCCTCCCCCTTGGCAACCACAAGTCTGATCTCTGTGTCTGTGAGTCTGTTTTTCTTTTGTAGACGCAGAATTACGATTCTGTTCCCATTTCTATCCCCTCCCCATGTAATCTCATCTTCCTGCCGCAGGGGGCGCAGTGGGCCAGTCCAGCCGGGGGTCTGCAGCCCTGGGGTCTAGGGCTCAGGACCAGAGATGAGCCTCTGGGCACACAGCCGGTACCCCATCTGGTCACAGTTTAGGTCCTGCAGGGAGAACAGTGCGTCAGAGTGCAGAGAAGGGTTCCCAGTCCCGCGCTGGGGCAGGGCCCTCTCCCTGGGACTGGCGTGGAAGACGCAGCCCAGCGCCTGCAGCCCTCAGCGTCTGACGACAGGGGAAAACCGGCCTTCGGATGGAGAGCCGCAGATGACCAATGGCCGGGCTGAGCCACTGAGTCACGGCATCCACACCCCACGCCCGCCCAGGGCTTCCCGTTTCCTGACGTGTGAGGTAATACATTTCCTTTCTTCCTTTGAAGCCAGTTTGAGTCAGAGTTTCTGTTTCTTGCAGCTGAAGGACCACCTATTTCCTTTCATGGCTAAAACCCATTTACCCACAGTCCTAGAACCATAAAAGCAAGAGTGCTACAGCCTCATGGGGCTTCAGGGTTGAACTGCCAACGTCCCCAACCTTCCCGGTGGAGGGAACCCTGACAACGGGGCTCTTACTCCAGGCCCTGAGTCCCCCATGGATAGGAAATCGATGGACAGCTGCTTTAGCCCTGGTGTTTTTTGCTTAGAATGTCTTTCTTAAGAACTCTTGGTACATTGAAATGTTATTTCTTAGGCCTATTAAAATATTAAGTGTATGATTTTGTCTCCTTGGATATTGAGTTTAGGAGCTGTAAATAAGGATTTGTGAAGAGCAATACAGTACCTCTCACTTAACATTATAAATATCCCCAAAGTGGGGTAAGGTAATAGTCAAGACACCGTGAGAACCCAGAAGAGGAAAAAAAATCACATGCAAGGAAATACAAATTAAGATTATCTTAGATTTCTAGGACGCAGCCCTCTGTGCCAGCATGGAAGGAAGCCACATATAAAGAGCTGTAGGAAGAGAGAACGTGACCCTCACACCTCGAAGCCAGTCCAGCTTGGATTCCTGCGTAAAGACAGGCTTGCGTGTTTAAATCATGTTCTTGTGCTCTCATCAAAAAGATTATTTAGTTAAAAACAACAGGAATCATATCAAATCCACAAGAACTTACAAAGAATACACCTTCCTGGAAAAATTTACTTGAAAATATGTTTCAGCCACTGAGATAAGAAGCAAAAATGAGCTGATGAAAGGGAAAGTCATCCATGGAAACCCTGGCCAAGACCACTGAGACCAGTTTAAAAAAAGCAAAACTTCTAAATCTACCAAGTTCCAAAAAAAAAAAACAAACTGCAAAATAGAAAATGAACAACAAAACTATCAGGAACAGAAACCCCAGATTAAATGAACAAAAGTCAAGAAGTTGAGGGCAGAGGGGTGTGGGGGCAGGGAGGAGAATAAAGGGTCCTTCACGGCCTCTCTCCTGCACGTACATACACACATGCAGACGCGTGCACACACAAAACCCGCTTTGTACACACAAAACCCGCTTTGTACACTGTTTCAAAAGTGTAAATTAAAGAATTACTTTGAAATCTTGAATATACTCACTAGTATAATTTAAAATAGGATATGTGATTTTCCAAACACCCAAAGCATCAATAACAAAGAAAATACAGTCCATTTACATGGGTTATGTTGACATGACAGGAAAAAGGAATGAAAAACAGAACCATAAAAAAAAAAGTGCACTGTGAGAAATCAGCTCTTCAGTTAGAGAACATGTTTTGTTCATGCTGTACAGTTCTCCAACTTTTGTATTTTTTCCCATAATTTCAGCCGTATTTTCTTACCACTCGCAGCATCATTGCCTTTTATTTTTCCTTAAATTGATTCACTTTTTAACTTAAAAACATAGTATAGCCTTTTCCTTAAGCAAAAATAACCACCAGGTCATGGGTCTGCAGTATTTTCTTTTCCTAGTACACATTGAAACAAATAACCATTAAGATAAAAGCATTCAGTATAAAGAAGGTGTGGTACATATATACAACGGAATACTACTCAGCCATAAAAAAGAATGAAATCATGCCATTTGCAGCAACATGGATGGACCCAGAGATTATCATACTAAGTGAAGTAAGTCAGACAGAGAAAGACAAATATCATATGATATTGCTTATATGTGGAATCTAAAATACGACACAAATGAACTTATCAACAAAACAGAAACAGGCTCAGAGACATAGAGAACACACTTGTGGTTGCCTAGGCGAGGGTAAGGGTCAGGAGGAGGGGTGAGGGATGGTTTGGGAGTTTGGGGTCAGCAGATGCAAACTATTATCTATAGGATGGATAAACAACAAGGGCCTACTGTAGAGCACAGGGAACTATATTCAGTATCCTGGGATAAACCATAATGGAAAAGAACATGAAAAAGAATATATATGTATGACTGAGTCACTTGCTGCACAGGCAGAAATTAACACAACATTGTAAATCAACTATACTTTAGTGAAAGAAATTTTAGAAAAAGATAAAAGCATTCATACACAGACTACCTAAAGTTATTTTCTAAATTACCAGTCATATATTCCACACTTGGGAAACACTTATCTTGGAAAATATTAATAAATAATATTTGATAAGTTCAATCCATTTTGTCTTTACTCATTACGAGTACCCAGAAGAACATAGATGGTTTTAGCAGCAGGTGTGGCTTTTGAAATGTGAGGGGTTTTGTTTTGTTTTGGTTTTTTGTTTTGTTTTTTTTTTGTGGTACGCGGGCCTCTCACTGTTGTGGCCTCTCCCATTGCGGAGCACAGGCTCCGGACGCGCAGGCTCAGCGGCCATGGCTCACGGGCCCAGCCGTTCCGCGGCATGTGGGATCTTCCAGGACCAAGGCACGAACCCGTGTCCCCTGCATCGGCAGGCGGACTCCCAACCACTGTGCCACCAGGGAAGCCCGAAATGTGAGGTTTTAAAAACAGAGCCCACGATGCTCCTTAAGGATGACACACTAAAAATCACAAGAAAATCAGAGCACACAAACTCATACTGAAACATAAAGAGCTGGAATCGCACTAAGATTCTTTCTGTTGCTGCTAGAGCCCACGGCGTGTTCGTGGTGCGTCTGTGCTCAGGGGACCCCCCATGTCATGGTGAGGGCCTGAGCCCAGCTGCTGTGAGACCAGGATGGGCCATGCTGGGCATGTGGGGGCTGACCCTAAGCTCCGGCCCTCACGCTGCCTGGGGTCCCATCGTTGGCACCTTGGAGACAAGAGCCTGTGACCCTGTGAGAACCCACCCCCTGCCAGAAAGAGCTCAGGCTCAGGGGGAAGGAGGGTGTGTGTGTGTGTGTGTGTAAGTGTGAGGGTGTGCGTGCATGGGCGCGGCAGCGACAGAGCCCAGGGAGGGTGTTGTCACCGACAGGGCAGAGGTGCAGGGCTGGGTGCTGCCCTCTGGCAGGACAGCGGCCTTCTCTCTGCCTCTGACGGGCCAGGCCTCTCTGGCCGCAGCGAGTCTGTGACACGGTTGGTGGCTGCCCATCCCTCCCCGGCCTCCGCCCCGGGTGACTCTTTGGATTCCTTCCTCCCAGGCGTCCAGGGTGAAGGGAGAGCGTGTGAACGTCCCTCCCAGCCCCTCACCCAGCGGGCAGCTCCCAGGGCACTGGGCTCCTTCGGGCTGTTCTCTGGGTTCTGCGGGGAGGCTCCCCGGGTCTCTGGGAAGCATCTGAAGGTGGCCCACCTCAGTCCTCAGGACACGGCCGGGCACCAGGCTGAGGCCTGGAGCTGCCGTGGTCCCCTCCGGCAGCCTGTGCTTGAGGTAACTGGGCGGCCTCCTCTCTGCCCACCTCCCTGGGGGCACAGGACCACTGCCCTCAGAACTCCTGGTGTGGCCCTGACAGCTTCAGACACTCTCCGAGCTCCTGAGGATGACCTCAGGAAACTTCCAGAAGCTTCTGGAAGAGCAAGAAAGTTCCTTCTCACAGTTCATCTTGTGGATCAGATGTCACCTCCTCGGACGGGCCTTTTCTCCACCATCACATCTGTCCCCTCCAGGCCTCCTTCCTGATTTCTAGGACAAGCTATACTCTGCCCCTTCTCCCCCCATCTGGCCGCGTCCCCCGACCCCTCACGCAAAGATGAGCCTACACCTCTTCCGGGGCTCCCATGGCAGCTCCCTCCTCACTGTGTGCACCCAAGTGTCCTGGGTCTGCCGTAAATACTCAAGACATGAGGAGAGGAATGGTAAATAGAAATGAATTTCGAGGTGTTAAACAGTCTCGGGGTGGCTTCTTCCCTTCACTTCTCCCGGGTTCACTCGAATTTGTTTGAGCAAAACTTTGTTTTATTTTATTGCATGACGTTTACAGAAAATGCACATTATAAGATTAAAGTTAAAACATAAATAAAGAACGCAGAGGGAAGGGAAAGAAAAAAGTAACCCAGTAAAAGAAGACCAGGGAGAAGAATAACAAACGAAAGAAATGTAAGTAAGCTTCTTCCCCACTCCTGAAGTTGGGCTGAAAAGTTAATCAAGAGTTTCCTAGCTGCCAGAGCAAAAAGGAACACAAAGTTGGTCAGGAAAATACTGATCAGTGTTAAGATTTTTGCTCAATTTTGCTCTAAATACACTTTTAGAAAACTCTCCAGAGCATGGAGGTGTGGGTCATAGTTTTCTCCACCTGGTGGGCTTTAGGGTGACCTTTTCCACTTTGTACATTTTTACACCTTCTACAATGAATGCTCTACAGCAAGCATGTCTGGGAGGCGCTACTGTTTTCTCATCAGTTATCCGTTGCCATAGCGACAACCACAGAAGAAACCACACGACCTCGGGAACCGTCGGTGCCACGTTCTTTGCTCACCAGTCTGGGCGCCGCCATATGGGCAGCTCTGGGGTGAAGGCTCGGGGACACGCGTGTTTCGGGGTCTGCTGGGTGACCTTGCTGGGCTCTGCTGAGCCCGGCACCGTCTGGAACGAGTGGCCGGCGTGGCTCAGCTCAGCCGGGTTCTCAGATAATCATCTCTGAGGAGGCGGCGCCGACAGCCCGGCGACCACGGGGACCTGGTTCTATTTTAAGGACCGTGAAGCCAGGCTCAGAAGCTGTGGTTGGAGTGTCGCGCTCTGAGAGCCGTGGCATTTTGCTAACTTATCCTGTCAAGGTGCCTGCACGGCGGTGACAAGGAAAACGCTACGGCACTGGGGGGCTGAGCGGTGATACCACTGCTGCACGCTAGGGCGGCGGCTGCGCCAGACGAGGTCAGTGTCACCCCGGCTGTTTGCCTCCGGAAGGAAGGGCTGGGGAGGACTCCCGGGCTGGCCAGAGCAGCCCGTTTTCTCAGACACTGTGGATGGGCGGAGCTGTGTCACTGGCCTCGGGCAGGTGCCAGGGCCACTGGACATCACCCGTGAGCCCCTCAGCAAACCAGCAAGAACACGGCAATCAGAAGGCCCCAATTCAAAACTGGCCGAAAGCTTAAAGCATCTGGACAGTCACTGAGGATGCGTGTGTGGCCAGGGATCCCCTGAAAACCTTTCTACACCCCAGAAGATGTCACCTGAGTGGCTGTAGGAATATCCCAGAGGCAACCCAGGCTCCCTAACCCACTGGCCCCCGCCCCACCCACCAGGGCCGCCTCCCTCTCCCAGGAGCCCCGCACAGCCAGCAGATGCCCCAAAGCACCAGTATTTTATCCAGGCTGCGCCTTCCCAGGCCGGCACCCTTGGGAGCACGTACTGAACTTCACCTGGATGTTTCTTTCCTTGTGGGATAATCCCGTCTGCACCTTCTCCTGGGCCTGTTTTGTGGCCCAGCTCCAAGAATAGATTATGCCAGAGCATTGGGCACCTGCCCCGTGGCCTGGGAAGAGCCCCACTTTTCCTACTATCCCATGGGGACAGAGAGAGCAGGGGTGCAGGCATGGGCAGGCTGTTTATCCGACATGTTTAGGGAGCTCTTCTAAAGCGTCCTGGGTCAGTCTTGACTTTGGTGCTAAAACTCGGGAAGGGAGAGAGACAGAAGGAGGAAGGGGGGGTGGGTGGGAGGAAAGCAGGTTTCAGAGCGGTCAAGTGATTGACCTGATGACACAGCTCACAAGTCTCAGAGCTGGGATTTAGACCCGGGCCGGTCTGACCGTAAAGCCAGTGTTCTCCACACTAGTGAAAGAAAAAGAAGTGAGAGAAGGGAGCCATTAGCATCAATAACTCTGGTTTCCTAAACTCTGATCCAGAGAAAATTGTGCAGATACCCTGGGGTCTAGGAATTCCCTCGCAAGCCCATTCATTCGTTCCTTCATGATCAGCGCGGGAGGGATAAAATGAGGAGTGTGACATCGCGCAGTCCCAGTTTTAAAAGCTTAGAGCTAATTGAGAACATGAGACACACGTCTATAAAAGTCCAGCAACTTAAATGGGAAGCAGGACAGCAAGTCCCAACCACATGCAGCAGATGTGGTGACAATATTGGCTCATTAAAAAGCTGGGACCTGGGGCCACCCCAAGAACTTTATTTTCCTGATGTGAGAGTTTATTAACATGAAAAGTCTTTCAAAGATACACAAACGGCACATCTGCTTTATGCCCTTGAGGATTTGCCCTCATGGACAGCAGTGAGGTGTAGGGCTGACCGCTCTGGTGGGGCGGGTGCTGGGGAGGGTACAGGAACTCGAGGAGCAGAGCTGAGAGTCCCGGGGACTGGGGGCGGGTCTGATGGGGTTTGGGAGGGAGGGGCCCTGAAGACAGGACCACATCCCATTCTTCGTCATATTCCGAGTGCCAGGGAGGCTTTGGGCACCTGGAAACTGCCTGATTGTCTTTTAGGCAAATGCATTACATGTGCACGGGTTGGAATTCACCTGGCACGTTCCTGCAAGAATGAAACTCAATCACATCCACGGTACATCGGGTGTGAACATCAGAACCCTCCCTTGATATGTTTGTTCCAAATAAGGCATTCTCTCCCAACAAGTCCTTGAAGTCTCCTAACAGGTTAGCTTAGGACTAGTTAATGACTACTTTTTTATGCAAAAGGAGCTTTGTTTTCTAAAAGAGTGTGTCCTTAGGATTAAAGGGGAAAGAAACTCTGGACCACTCCTAGGTTGCCCAACAACGTGGCTAGGAGGCCATCGACTCAGGAACTGGACAGCCAGCATTTCCCAGAGTTTCTGGAAGGCTCTCCTGAGGGAATAGGTGGGGTGGTGCCCGTGAGGGCTTGTCCGGTGCCACCATGTGCCAGACACGGGGCCAAGTCAGTGCTCTCTGTCTGCATTCCGATTCAGCTCACTCCACCTCCCACAACCTCTCCGTGCAGGCCTGGCCAAAGGAGGAGGAATTCTTGTTAAAAAGACAAGGAAGGTGTCAGTGGTCCCTGGGGTCTCCAGGACCAGCCCTCCACCGGGCCACTGGGCCCAGGAAGCCCCTTCCTTGGGCCTCAAAGTGGTTTCGCTGCATCCAGGGAGCCCAGCCTATCCTTTGAAGGGAAGTGTGGCCCCCACAGCCCAGGGACTGGTCCAGTGCAGCCAGCCTGGCCCAAGGTCGGCCCAGTCAGCCCAGGTCAGTGCCCAGCTCCTCCTGTATTGTGGGTCCCTGACCACCCCTGGAGGAGGACCGACCACGGGAACATGTCCGCGGAGCCAGCCTGGCTCTCCAGCCTCCACCTGGGTGATGGATGCCTGGTCTGAGAGGACTGGGAAAAAAGAGGGAAAGAGAGAGAAGAGAAGGGAAGGGAAGGGAAGATAAGAGAAGGAAAAAAGAAGACATCATCATGACAATGAAAACACAATGACCCAAAACCTATGGGATGCAGCAAAAGCAGTTCTAAGAGGGAAGTTTATAGCAATACAATCCTACCTCAAGAAACAACAAACATCTCAAATAAACAACCCAACCTTACACCTAAAGCAATAGGAGAAAGAAGAACAAAAAAACCACAAAGTTAGCAGAAGGAAATAAATCATAAAGATCAGATCAGAAATAAGTGAAAAAGAAGTGAACGAAATGATAGCAAAGAGCAATAAAACTAAAAGCTGGTTCTTTGAGAAGATAAACAAAATTGATAAAGCATTAGCGAGACTCATCAAGAAAAAAAGGGAGAAGACTCAAATCAATAGAATTGGAAATGAAAAAGGAGGAGTAACAACTGACACTGCAGAAATACAAAGGATCATGAGAGATTACTACAAGCAACCATATGCCAACAAAATGGACAACCTGGAAGAAATGGGCAAATTCTTAGAGAAGCACAACCTTCTGAGACTGAACCAGGAAGAAATAGAAAATATAAACAGACCAATCACAAGCACTGAAATTGAAACTGTGATTAAAAATCTTCCAACAAACAAAAGCCCAGGACCAGATGGCTTCACAGGTGAATTCTATCAAACATTTAGAGAAGAGCTAGTACCTATCCTTCTCAAACTCTTCCAAAATATAGCAGAGGGAGGAACACTCCCAAACTCATTCTACAAGACCACCATCACCCTGATACCTAAACCAGAGAAATATGCCACAAAAACTACAGGCCAATACCACTGATGAACATAGATGCAAAAATCCTCAACAAAATACTAGCAAACAAAATCCAACAGCACTTTAAAAGGATCATACACCATGATCAAGTGGGGTTTATCCCAGGGATACAAGGATTCTTCAATATATGCAAATCAATGTGATAGACCATATTAACAAAGTGAAGAATAAAAACCATATGATCATCTCAATAGATGCAGAGAAAGTTTCAACAAAATTCAACACCCATTTATGATAAAAAAAAAAAAAAACCTCCAGAAAGTAGGCATAGAGGGAACCTACCTCAACATAATAAAGGCCATATATGACAACAACAGCAACATCATTCTCAATGATGAAACACTGAAACCATTTCTGCTAAGATCAGGAACAAGACAAGGTTGCCCACTCTCACCACTATTATTCAACATAGTTTTGGAAGTTTTAGCCACAGCAATCAGAGAAGAAAAAGAAATAAAAGGAATACAAATCAGAAAGGAAGAAGTAAAACTGTCACTGTTTGCAGATGACATGATACTATACATAGAGAATCCTAAAGATGCTACCAGAAAACTACTAGAGCTAATCAATGAATTTGGTAAAGCAGCAGGATACAAAATTAATGCACAGAAATCTCTTGCATTCCTATACACTAATGATGAAAAATCTGAAAGAGAAATTAGGGAAGCACTCCTATTTACCATTGCAAAAAAAAGAGCGAAATACCTAGGAATAAACCTATCTAAGGAGACAAAAGACCTATATGCAGAAAACTATAAGACACTGATGAAAGAAATTAAAGATGATATAAACAGATGGAGACATATACCATATTCTTGGATGGGAAGAATCAACACTATGAAAATGACTATACTACTCAAAGCAATCTACAGATTCAGTGCAACCCCTATCAAACTACCAATGGTATCTTTCACAGAACAAAAAATTTCTCAATTTGTATGGAAACACAAAAGACCCTGAATAGCCAAAACAATCTTGAGAAAGAAAAATGGAGCTGGAGGAATCAGGCTCCAGGAATTCAGACTATACTCCAAAGCTACAGTAATCAAGAAAGTATGGTACTGGCACAAAAACAGAAATATAGATCAATAGAACAGGATAGAAAGCCCAGTGATAAACTCACGCACATATGGTCACCTTATTTTTGATAAAGGAGGCAAGAATATACGATGGAGAAAAGACAGCCTCTTTAATAAGTGGTGCTGGGAAAACTGGACAGCTACATGTAAAAGAATTAAATTAGAACACTCTCTAACACCATACACAAAAATAACTCAAAATGGATTAAAGACCTAAATGTAAGGCCAGACACTATCAAACTCTTAGAGGAAAACATAGGTAGAACACTCCATGACATAAATCACAGCAAGATCCTTTTTGACCCACCTCCTAGAGAAATGGAAATAAAAACAAAAATAAACAAATGGGACCTAATGAAACTTCAAAGTTCTTGCGCAGCAAAGGAAACCATAAACAAGATGAAAAGATAACCCTCAGAATGGGAGAAAATATTTGCAAATGAAACAACTGACAAAGGATTAATCTCTAAAACATACAATCAACTCATGCAGCTCAATATCAAAAAGCAAACAACCCAATCCAAAAATGGGCAGAAGACCTAAATAGACATTTCTCCAAAGAAGATATACAGCTTGCCAACAAACACATGAAAAGATGCTCAACATCACCAATCATTAGAGAAATGCAAATCAAAACTACAGTGAGGTATCACCTTACACCGGTCAGAATGGCCATCATCAAAAAGTCTACAAACAGTAAATGCTGGAGAGGGTGTGGAGAAAAGGGAACCCTCCTGCACTGTTGGTGGGAATGTAAATTGGTACAGCCACTATGGAGAACAGTATGGAGTTTCCTCAAAAAACTAAAAATAGAATTACCATATGACCCAGCAATCCCACTACTGGGCATATACCCTGAGAAAACCATAATTCAAAAAGAGTCATGTACCACAATGTTCATTGCAGATCTATTTACAATAGCCAGGACACAGAAGCAACCTAAGTGTCCATCATCGGATGAATGGATAAAGAAGATGTGGCACATATATACAATGGAATATTACTCAGCCATAAAAAGAAACGAAATTGAGGTATCTGTAGTGAGGTGGATGGACCTAGAGACTGTCATACAGAGTGAAGTAGGTCAGAAAGAGAAAAACAAATACCATATGCTAACACATATATATGGAATCTAAAAAAAAAAAAAAAGTGGTTCTGAAGAACCTAGGGGCAGGACAGGAATAAAGATGCAGACATAGAGAATGGACTTGAGGACACGGGGAGGGGGAAGGGTAGGCTGGGACGAAGTGAGAGCGTGGCATGGACATATATACACTACCAAACGTAAAATAGATAGCTGGTGGGAAGCAGCCGCATAGCACAGGGAGATCAGCTCGGTGCTTTGTGACCACCTAGAGGGGTGGGATAGGGAGGGTGGGAGGGGGATGCATGTTATGCATGCATAAGATGTTATGGGGATATATGTATACACGTAGCTGATTCACTTTGTTATACAGCAGAAGCTAACACACCATTGTAAAGCAATTATACTCCAATAAAGATGTTAAATAAATAAATAAACAAATAATTTAAAAGAAAAAAAAAAAAGACAAGGAAGATGACAACCAGAAACGCTGAGGACTACATCTCAGCCCAGAGGGACTCTCTGGGCCTGCAGCAAACCAGCTCTGCCTGTCGGCCCGGTGTCGTCATGTGATGATTCAGGGCTTTGTATCATCCTCGCCTGTCTACTCATGAAAGCTCATCAGAGAAAGACAGCACGCAATTATCTCCCTCCAGTTTCAGTCCTGTCTCTGTGCGTTCCGTCCAGCTGGAATAATACACATGTGCCCTGAGCGTCTTCCTGACGCAAGCGCTTCACGAATAATGATTTAGCTTTGCAGGGAGTATGGCATCTGTGCTCATAGATGACACACAGGACACATTCGTCTGCTTCCTTACCTGGGGGACACAATCACCCTGGGTCCCTTGCGCCTAAGTGCCTCTCAAGCTCGGGCTTTCCCCACGGGCCAAGGTCACTGTCACCGTTCAGCATCACGTATCAGGCACCCGCCAGCTGGGATTCAGCGACACCGGAGGAAGACGTAAGGGCCTCTTTCTCTGCATTTCAAGGAAAAGCTATTAAAGAAACACATAAATAAATCCTCAGCATCTGGAATTTGCGTAAAACCAAGGAAGAAAAGTGGAATTCTAGAAGGTTGGTTGGAAATTTAAGTGTCACGTCAGGTTTCAGGGGCTTGGGGTGTTGTTCTGAACTTCCATAGTTT